>NC_082393.1:1946830-1979757 GCF_031168955.1 Gadus macrocephalus
TGAGAGCCCCTCAATTGGACGAGCGACAGAAACGGTTATAGTGATTGAAAAGAATACAACCGGGGAGACTGCAGGGCGCCCCTAAGAATCCCAATACAGGTTATTTCCTGTTTAATTCACAAGCTGGCCCCGCCTCTTTTGCCTCTTGCTTTGACGCCGACCCACGGCGTCAGTCACTAGCAGCGCGCTCGCATGCGGGACGGTTGAATCGGCATCCGCTCTGCTGAAGAGGTGGAGGCTGCTCCATCGCCTGTCCTGCCCGCTCCACCTTTCCTCCGGGACCGCAATCGGATGACCCTCCGTTCTAGCCTGGAGCCCATCCGATCACGCGACATTGTGTGATCGTCAGTGTCCACTCAACACACTGGTGCTGTCCTTCAGAAGCAACAGCGCATGCCTCAACACTTGGGGGGCCTCAGATATGACGGGGCCCTCACAGCCCCTGGCCCTCACGGCTCCGGGCCCCCAGCTGAGCAAACGCTCCCCAGATCATGTGAGCACCGAGTGTGCCATCCAAGGGGTGGGGCGAGGCCTGCTTCATGAAGGCCCTCCCACACGTCACCAGGTGACGTGTGGGAGATCTCACCCAGGTGGCCAGAAAGGTGACAAACACGACCGCCCGTAGATGTGTCAAGTGGGCGATATCTCGGATTACTGAACGCAACACTGGATACAACCAGACCGGCCTGTCGGTCCACACACGCTGCTCTGCGTCAAAGAAACATTTACATTTAGGGCCTTTAGCAGACGCTTTGTCAAAAGCGACTTACAAGAAGTACATTTGTCAGAAGAAAGAGATAAAACAATATATATCGCTGTCGGTACAGTAAGGACGTTCATAGAACCAAGTGCCAAGCACTAACAATCACTAGGTCACCCCATTCCCTGTATACAACAAGATAGCTAGGAGAGATGCTATACAATGCCCAGTACTATAAGTAAGTGCGTACATTAATTGCCAGAACGTACAACGTACAATAATTGCGTAGAGGGAGGCTATTCAGAGTCTAGGTGAACTCTGAACAAGTGATTCTTGAGTCTATTCATGCACATTTTTCACCCGAACATAAATCGGAGGTCGAATCAAACATCTGTATCATCAGGGTCTTAGCGATCAGAGGTGCGTGACCTCAGCCATGAGTGGACTTCACACATCACACATGAGTAGTTCTTGTGTTATTGAACGATTAAATCCCCCACTTCAGAAACTTCTCAGCGTTACTCTAATCAGTGCCGGTTAACTCATTAGTGGTTATGAGCAGATGATTACTCGGCCTAGATACAGGGAAGGAGATGATACTTGAGTTAATTATACTTTAATTAATACTTGTATGCCTATGTATGAGGCCACAGGAGATTTTTAAGTTGTGTTTGCGCAACACGTTTAATGGTGAATTAAACTTCGGATGATGTTCAAAATATCACAATGGCGGCAAAGAAACTCGGATCAGAAAAGTGAGATTGGTTGATTTTGGTTTTAGGTTTCTAATCACACAAGACAAATTCAGCAATACACTTGTACAGTAAAAGGCGAATACAATCATTCTTAAAGGTTTCATTGTGTGACATCTAAATATGGCTTAGCGGAGTCATGGAAATCCCATTATTGAATCCTGTGCATTTAGCTAAAAGCAGCGCGTCAGTAGGCTACGTGGGAGTAGCTTATAGCCTAGCATAAGCACTGAAGGAAAATCTTTCGAAAGCTGTCAACCTTATTCGGATGGGCCCAGATTACAAATGAATGGCTTTTAAACTTCTAGTAAGGCCCAAGAATGGCTGCTTGACAGACGTGTGTGTTAAGGCGTCGAGAACACTACACGCTGTCAGGAGGAATTAGAGTAACGGTGGGAGACGTGCAAAGGCGTTATTTCCGTCTTCATTTTCCGGAGTTAGACGGGGAATCTGCGTCGACGTTTCACTTTGTTCGAGCGCTGATGGACTGATTTGGAATTTTAGGAGGAACCTAATCTTACAAATAATCCCGGAAAATACCGCCTTTGACGAACGTTTGTGTGTGTCTGTTTGTGTATGTGTGCGCATTTGTTTTCACCATTGTTTATTTAACCGGGAATTTAAGCTTGTAGAACAAAGTGTGGTTTATAGCGCTGGAGAAATGCTTAAAATACAACCGATAACCGTACCTTGTTTTATTGATGAGACCGACCATACGCCTAATATTTTAAACGTAAGACCATTGTGACATTCAAGGTAGTATTTCATTTTATTCGATGTTGGCATTTGATATCAGATCAAATTTGAGGTGTAGGCTAATAGCAGCAAATCTCAGAACGAAAAGTGAATATAATAAAACCCAAGTGTTTTTACAATAAAATGGTTAGGGTTTTTTATTCGAACATTAACATCGAATGAAATTAAGTAAAATCGAAGACTGAATTCAACACTATTCCCTACCTGACCAGAAAGGACCATATCAGTAGGTACTTTTGGGGTAACCTGCTCTTCCAGGGGGGGAAATAGTTTCTGTTAACAGAAAGATAACCGTTTACAGATCTAGACACAGCCAGCTAGTCAGACAAACTATACATTCAAGTAAAAACAATATAAAACCTGCAAATATAGATCTTGGGGCTTCACAAAAAAATAGTAGGGCTTCACTATAAAGTGGCTCAAGAAATAGCTGAGGAAATAAATGTTGGCCTACGATAGCAAATAAATCCAAGTGTAATGTAATGTTAGACATTGACCCAGAAACACATGAACTGTCACTGGGCGGAGGCAGTCGGCCACTCGATTGCGTTCAACATCCTGATACAGTCTGGTCATCCGGAATCACGTGAGCTGTGTGCAGAAAGTGATGAAAGCAGGAGAAAACAGATCCTTGGAGAAACGAAAGTGAGCAACAGGCCGTCCCCGCCCCGTCAACCGCTGTCAGGAACCCGGAAGAGAGCACCTGTTCTCTGCGTCTCGGTAGTGCGTTTAGTCTGCGGAAGATCAATAATACTGCTTAGAAAGGTAAGCCTCAGAGACAACATGACAATAAACGGGCTTTATTCGGGTCATAGCTGGGTTAGCTGTTCCAATGACGGAGGGTATTTTAACGTCTACCCTTCCGCGTTTCTTCAACAGTGATTTTACTTTTTGGTCAGAATGTAACATTTAGTGCAATAACCGTGGGAAGGGTGTTTTTAGGATTTTGATAAACCCACTTTACATTTTATTTTCTAAATGTTAGCAAAGCAGCATAAGAGACTGAGGTGAAAAGTATGTTAAACCCGCGAATTCCTCTCCCCAACCAAACCTGTTGCGCAGCCTAACGAGAGCCATGATGAACGTCGAGGATGAGGGGGTCTCCAACGTGGACCTGGGAGACGACAAGGAGGAATTGGTCTCCACCTTAGAACTGGGATCCAATGAGAAGGAAGGGGTCTCCAGCCTTCAACTGGGAGACGTCAAGGAGGAAGGAGTCTCCACCGTGGATCTGGGATCCAATAAGGAGGAAGGAGTCTCCAGCCTTCACCTGGGAGACCCGATCTCGCCTGAATCCCCTTCGGTTGATGAAGGTTACCAGCCCGGCTCGCCCTCCATGGGGAGCCCGGAGGACGAGGAAGCTCCTCCCAACAGCACCCCCGTATCTGGCCAGCCGCTCCAGGCCCAGGCTGCTGGGAATCGCTGGGTGTCCGCCCTGGACCAGTTCAAGATGAAGAGGTTCTTTGTGTTGAGGGTGAGAACATCAATGTGTTGTTATGAAGAATAAAGTGTCGATATGAAATGAATAGTTAAAAACACATCATTCACTTTTATTTGATCTTACTTTTATCAAATTAAACTCTGTATTGTTTGACGAGTCAAAATCAGATGGGCAAGAATCCCATTTTTTTAAATGAACTGCAGAGGTGTGTATTTTAGTGTCCGCTGGAGGAGGTTTTATTGTGAAAAGCCCTCTAATCGGTTCTGTTTCCTGTTGGCTGCGCTGCAGCCCGGCACCCTGACCCAGGCCA
Organism: Gadus macrocephalus; assembly: GCF_031168955.1. Taxonomy (NCBI): domain Eukaryota; kingdom Metazoa; phylum Chordata; class Actinopteri; order Gadiformes; family Gadidae; genus Gadus; species Gadus macrocephalus. The sequence continues at coordinate 1,950,790 of NC_082393.1, forward strand.
TCGAGGACATCACAGCCCTGGTGGACAAAGAACAAGATGGCGCCGTCCAGGGCCTGTGGCTCATGGCAGAGTGAGTGTCAGACCGCGTCCTCCCACCAGTTCACCAAACGAAAATCTGGCTTCTACTTGTCCGGGGTCGATTAAGAAACCCCGTAGGTCGGGAGTTCGACCAGTCCAGCGCGCGGAGGCTGCGGTTGCCATGGGTTACCGGTCCCTCTCGTCCGGGGATGTAAAAGCAGGGCAACGTGACCAGGATGTCTGTACTGCAACGTTCTCCACTTAATTCATGAGGACCGGTGTAGGAGGTTCACATGTATGGGAGTCTTCATCTTCACGTCATTATGGTCACCAGACATCCCTGAGGGAGAGACCTGTGGCGATGCTAGTGGGCTCTGAGTCCCAGCTGGAGAGGTCAGTGATGGTGGCGAGGCCCGGGGAGTATCATTGGTTTGACCCGGCGGCTGCCTGTTCGTCAGACTAACCTGTTGCATGTCAACAAACTGGGAATCGGTACCCTACCGTTGTCGTGGGCCAAGCAGTTGGAAATAGGGCTGTGTTTATTCAGAAGTTTTGGAATCAAGTCTGGGTTAAAAACACAAGACGGTCTGAGGAAGGCAAACTTGATTGATATTTTACCTCAAAGTTAAAACTAGGTTTCAGTCTTTTGTTGTTTATGGTGCTGCTACTGAGTGTCCAGTAGTGCACTTCACTCTTTATACCGGCCAACAAACAGCCATCCCATTCAAACTTTGTTCCCCATTTCAAGAGTTACTCTATGCTCCCTTCATGACTCTATCAATTATTACTTCAAATATCTTGTATAACTTATTGTAACCTATTTATATGCAAAATAGTTGAGCTGGTTTGCTCCTGTGACGTTCTGGTCTTCTGATGGTGTGTGTGTGTGTGTGTGTGTGTGTGTGTGTGTGTGTGTGTGTGTGTGTGTGTGTGTGTGTGTGTGTGTGTGTGTGTGTGTGTGTGTGTGTGTGTGTGTGTGTGTGTGTGTGTGTGTGTGTGTGTGTGTGTGTTTGCTCAGGGTAGACCACTGGAACAACGAACGGGAGCGTGTGGTGGTCCTGACAGACAGAACCCTACTGGTCTGCAAGTACGACTTTGTGATGCTGAACTGTGAGAGGATCCACCGGATCCCTCTGAACTACATAGACCGGATCTGCCACGGAGACTTCAGCTTCCCCAAGCACTCCCTCCTCACGTGAGTTCCCCAAGCACAGCTAACTATTATATATTCAAATAATATTCTAACATATCAGTGTTATGCAATAATATTAATAGTATGAATAATGTTATAGTTGTTGAAATGTTATGAATAATGTTACAGCGTCCCCCCCTTGAAGTATTCATACTCTTATAAAGTTGTAAGTTCCCCAATGTCAAATTTAACGCCTTGATAGGGGTTTGGTTTAATTTGCATAAGTTTTATTTTAATGCAACACTTGAATTGAATTATGTATTCAAAATATTGTGATCAAGTTTATTCACTTCGGATTCTTAGTCATAACACCTTTTCATCCTTTTGTTTACATTCTTGCATGCACATCCTGCTAATGACTAACATTTAGTTGAATGGCTCACGTAACTCTTAATCCATGTTAATGATTATCCATGGCGCTCTCATGGCACTTAAACTCTGTAATGGTTATCGCAAGGAATCTGTCCATCTGTGCCACTGGAAACCACGAGTGTGTGTGTGTGTGTGTGTGTGTGTGTGTGTGTGTGTGTGTGTGTGTGTGTGTGTGTGTGTGTGTGTGTGTGTGTGTGTGTGTGTGTGTGTGTGTGTGTGTGTGTGTGTGTGTGTGTGTGTGTACAGGAGCTCTATGTTTGCATAGCTAAGCTCTAATGTTCAGTCACTCCTTATAGTGCACCTGGCAGCAAACCCTCTCCACCCAGAACACAGTAAACATTCAAACACAGGAAACCTTCAAACACCTAGGTATTGTGGAGGTATTGTGGAGGGAACACTATCTGTGGTGGGGACCGTTCCGTTCGGGTTGCTAAACACTTCCTGTTTTGGGTCTACCTGGAGAATAGAGGGCGTGTACCCCTTCTGTCAGCCCTTATTTACATGGTAGAGAGGAAGTAATAGATAATATGCAGCCTTATTCATACAGAGAAGCACTGTTGAAACCAGGACCCTGTTTTTCCTGTGTACGGGCAATATGGCACGCCAATGAAAGACAATGATTGATGTTTAAGGAAATTGTATAAAAAGGTTGTAAAGAAAATGAAGGAGGAACTTCATAACAGGCTTCTCAACTGTAATTGGAACTAAATGAGTGATGTTGCCAAGGAAACACACAATGCAGAGCTGAGGTCAGACATCTTCTTCAGGACATGCTTGGAAGCTCTGTATGAGCAGAGATGTGTTTAACGTCTGAGTGAGGCTTCCCAGACACCTATAGTGTAACGCTACGGTGTGTGGTGCATTTCATAGAAAACATCGCTCATTGTGAAGCTCATACACAAGGACAGTATGTTACTCAGAAAGTAGCACTAAGTGGGCGTGGTGGGTTGTAACCATGGGGATAACACGCCCCCTTCTTCCTGAAACTCCACCCAAAACAAACACTATGAAACATCAGAGTGTTTGAATTCCATCTGAAACAGTGGGTTCACCGGCTCTTACAAAATATTTCAATTCCAGAAGCTACAGTAAAGCAGAAGATTCAGCATCTAATTGACTGGCTGTTCAGGCATTTGGAACAGTAAAATTGGATAAAGTTGACACACTTTGCGCAACAGATCTACATTTCCTGGCTCCCTCTGTTCAGGCAATGTTTCCACTCCTAATTTCACTGCCACGCAGACTCTTATGTAACAGAATAACAATACAGGTGGTGAATGATATCATGTGGCTAATAAACAGCTTTTGTAGTTGGAAGCAGTCTTCTCAAGTTAAAGTCAGATGTGGCAATGTTTACATATTCCTAGTGCAGCAGTCTCAGCTCAGCTTCCTGTTCCACCATTAGACATTGACCTCTGGTGGCGCAAAACAAGAATGACACTCTCCTCCTTAGCTTGTTTTTATACCTTCTGAATTAGATGTAGCTTTGCCTTTGGTTTCATGTATTAGGCACTGGACCTTCTCTAGCGCCAGTAATCTATGCATGGACGGCTGAGGGAACTTGTATTTGGGGGGGTGGTTGGACCACAAGTGTGTGTATGCCCAGACATGTAACGTATGAATCACAATTCTAGAGAAAGGAGAACTGAAAATGATTTGCACCGGAAACAAGTTTTTGTTTGATACAAAAACACCTTGCTGGATAAAACCTCAGGCACCTGAATACCGTGTTGGGGGGGGGGGAGTGGATTCATTACTTGTTTGGTCAAAGGTGGAGTTTGCACTCACAACAAAACCGTCCATCTGTATTATAGCCTCTATTCCCTTAAGTTGCGTCTGTTATTCGCCTCAGGTGGTGGAGTGTGTTGTCATACCAACTGTTTTTCATTAACAGCCTCCTGGGGACAAGATGTTTTCTCAGGTCTTTCAGCTGGAGATTACAATTGTTGTTTTATTATTATTGTATATTTTAATCTCTAAATTGAAATTTAATAAAGCTTACAATTCCTGATATATTTGAATCTCTGTTCCTGATAGATAGATGGACTTTATTTGTAGAAAGGTGTTGGAGATTTAAAGGAGTGACTCCATTAGCAGTTCTTTGCTGAATGCTGTGTAAAACTGTCTATATGACGGATGGGGTTTGAAGTTCAAAAAAAACATTATGGAATATTATGTATTTTATATCTAATTGGTGATGTAGGAGATTTCTGCTTTGTTATCTTTGGCACTTAAAAATCTTTTGTTTACTTAGAATTTCTACTCATATTTTTTTTTATCTCAAACTTTGTTTGACTTCTTAGCTTTCACTATACAAGTCAAAGGCTAGCATTATCCACTACTAATGCCTGCTATTGTACGGACGTTATGGGTACCTAGGGGGGTGTCCTTCGCATTTTGAGGGATTAGGTTGAATGTGTTATCTAGGATCAGCTTGTGAACCTTTTCAGACTGCTCAAATGCAGATAAACTTAAACATGTCTGGTATTCTAGATGAGCACCAGTAGATGCAATACATGCATAAGACCAGCAGGTGGCGTTGTAACCCCAACGGTAGCTAGTCGGGGATAATTATCACTACTCAGTCTGACATAAAGGATAGAAGTTGGATAGATTTAATGTGTATTTTTAATGCATTACTTTAATTTATGACTTTAAGTTTGAATGGGAATCTATTCATCCTATCTGACCATCTCTCTGAGGTTGTTTGTGTAACGTTGTCGTGGGAAATATTGGTTCACATAATGGACACAAAGAAAGATGTGGCTTTCAAAAGGTTTTACGGTTTGAGGATTTGTTTTTAGTTGCTCCAGACATCAAAGTAAAATCACAGGTTATAATTACTTCAATTCAAGTCTGTGACAAACAATCATTGGGCCATGAGGAACCATGCTAATTATGTTATTATTTGTACGAAAAGTCGCCTTGTTTACAAACGATGGCAACAGTTTATTTGACCGCAAGCTATTTCCATCAATCTCACACGTTATTTCAGAATAAATGTACACCACTCAAGTTTTACTTTACAAATCTTCCCTTCGACGTCGCCCATTGCGGTTACCATGGTAACCCTGTTGGACGTAAGCCGAGGGTGTTGAGTGGCACGCCGATTGCTGTGTTGACGGAATGTGTGTGTGCGCGTGTGTGTGCGCTTCTCTTGTGTTGTGGTGCAACGTGAGGACTCGGTGTATGGTTGTCCTGGAGACAATGTGGGCCACTCGCCATGACAACCCGAAGCCGTGCCCCCATATTTACCCAGCATGTTGACTTATGAGTGCCGGTCCCCTGAAAGCAGAACCCTCGGAGGAATGTTCCGGCGCTTGCCGTAAAGCTTTGCAAAACACACATCGCCATTCGGGAACGCATGTGTGCTTTTATTGTGAAAAGGAACACTGTCCGAGCTAATAGTTTGAGATTAACTCCGCTGGCCAGGTGAAGGCAGTTGTATTATGCTAGAGTTAAGCCCCATTCTACGCTTTGTTTTTTTTTGGGAGGGGGGGAGAGGAGAGTTATTTCTCTACTAGTTTTAAGGTATGAGGTACTTATTTTTCAGGTACTTAGGTAGGTTGTCTACAGGCGCTTTAAACACGTTAGTGTTGGATCGTTAAAAGACAAAATGGAGGTTCTACTTCGGTCACTTCACTTACTGCTGTTGCTGATGAGGAGGTGAGAGAGAGACGGAGAGAGAGAGACGGAGAGAGAGGGAGAGAGAGAAAAGGAGAGGGAGATAGACGGAGAGAGAGACGGAGAGGGAGAGCGAGAGAAAAGGAGAGGGAGAGGGAGAGTGAGAGGGAGAGGGAGAGAGGAGAGGGAGAGAGAGACAGACAGAGAGAGGGAGAGAGAAGGAGAGGGAGAGAGACGGAGGCAGGCAGCTAGTGAAAGTCCAAACCCCTCAGCACTAGCATTGACACACCACCTCCACCACCTCCACCTCCACCTCCACCTCCACCACCTCCACCTCCACCACCTCCACCACCCCCACCTCCACCACCTCCACCACCACCACCTCCACCACCTCCACCACCTCCACCACCCCCACCTCCACCACCTCCACCTCCACCACCTCCACCTCCACCACCACGGAGGCTTCTGGGGCCCCTGGCGGCCTCACCCGGCCTGCCCTCGCTGCCTGTCCGGGCTGGTCCGCTCCCACTCCCGGCTTACCTGAGGAATTCTCTCCAGCTTTCCTTTTTTTTTAATATCCCCATTTATACCGTGCTGGCGCTGCTCTCCGACAAAAGGAAATGCATACAAATCAATCTTCTCCTCCACCGCCACAACCTCCTCCAGCACCCCCGCCCCATATTGTGTACTCCTTTTGGGGGAACATAATCACTCTTTTGAGGCTGGGCTTTGGCTTTTGTGCCCACACGGAAGTCCCCCCCCCCCCCCCACCCCCCGTCACCATCCCTCTCCCCCTCTCTCCTCTCCCCCTCTCTCCTCTCCCTTTCTCTCTCATATATCCCAGCCTCTCTCTTATCACCCAGCGTATGAAGTTCATCAGGAGCCTTATGTAAACAGGGCAGGATGGGATAGTTGTTGTTATTGGACACCCCTCCAACCCCGACCAGCAAGGACGCCAAGCCTCTCCTCCCCCCTGGGCATTCGATTCTGCTGGGTAGGATGTGCTGTTGCTCAAGGTCTGGGGCGGAGAGAAGGACGTGGGGGAGGAGGAGGAGGAGGAGGAGGAGGTGGAAGAGAAGGAAGGTTGGAAAAGGATTGAGAAATCTGTCATTTTTATTGTCTGCATCACATGGGTTATCATTCCAGTCAGTTCTTGTGAATTCATGGAGCCAAACCAAACAAGCAGTTATTTTAATTGTGTGGTTATTCTGCGGAAAAACAGGCAGGCAGTTGGACCGTAAACCAGTAGCAATCTGTCATGTAAGGGTGAAGCCCTCACCACTTCATACTGTAGGGAGCACGCCGACGTATTACCAAGATACCATCAAGGTGGTAACACGTTTCTCTTGTTATTCTAGATGAATAAGTTACGCATTCAACAAGATGTGTTATATTAGTTACGCTTTCTTTTCACGTTCAGTATTTGCTTTCAGATGTAGATCCATCACTTCTCGCTCTAATTGAGAGGTGACTAAATTAGATTCTACAAAGGGCGTAACCATATATAATATATCAATTCTTTAAGATTGAAAGGTAGACTTCTGTTTTGGGCCCGAGGCACGACCTCTCAGGCACCCATTGGGTGGCGACCTTTTAGTTTGAATTTGTTCCTGTGAAAACGGGTTTGTGGGGCCCTGTATTATCATTGTTATAAGGATCTTGCGACGCCCTGTATGATCTTAAGGTGTCATTGTAAAAAAGGTAAATGTTGGCTCAGCAACCCGAGCCAGCATTACTTCAACCTCCGGAGCTCATGGGTTTAGGGAGTGTGTTCTTCTGAGGTCTGCCTAGCCGTGGAAAGATATGTCCCCTGGGCATGCTCATTAAACCTATCTGCTCTGAAATGTAGATGTGTGTGTGTGTGTGTGTGTGTGTGTGTGTGTGTGTGTGTGTGTGTGTGTGTGTGTGTGTGTGTGTGTGTGTGTGTGTGTGTGTGTGTGTGTGTGTGTGTGTGTGTGTGTGTGTGCGCGCGCGTCTGATTCTTTTTTTTTTTTTTCATTCATTGTGACGGCTGAGGCATTTGGGAGAGCCCCAGGTGTTGTTGGGGTACAGTTGGCGCTTCTGGTCACAACGGCTATTTCATAAGCTAAAAATAGTCACATTATTTACGGTTCTACTCAAAGAAACGAACAATCCAGTGACTGAGACGGGTGTAGCTAACCCGGCGGCGGGTGTTTCCAGGAGAGAGGGCGACGGCGTGCGCGTGTTCTGGGACCGCCTGCGGGAGCCGTCCTTCGCCTCGCGGTGGAACCCCTTCACCGTCGACTACCCCTACATGACCTTCACCGACCACCCCGTGAGGGCCACCAACGACAAGTTCTCCACCCTCTGCGACGTAAGTCCCGCACCCACGCTGACGCGTCCCCCCTGGCGCCAGGCGGCGGTCCGAAGGCCTCCGCTGGCCTCCGTCAGTTTAATGAGCTTCCCAGTGCTCGATTCTGGGCTTCGATTCTGGGAGGCGAGTGTCCTCTCACCTGCTAATAGATGATGAGATCGTTTTTCTATCAATTGGTTGTGTTGACTGTGATGGACTGTTGAGCCAAGATAACGGCGTTTGGCACAATGCTGATGGCAGCAGGATGAGGCTGTTTTGGAGGAACCCTGACATGATTTATGTCCAGCTATTTTTATTATTTGTATAACCCTTAAGGTCCTTTTCCATTGAATAACATTGTTTTGTTGCAATTTGATTCCCACGTCAATAACAAAAACAATGGAACTGAGTGGGACTGTCCACATACGACCCAAGATCTGTTTTCCAAAAGAAATCTCCAAAATAGGGATAGCCCACTTTCAGTTATCAAACAGGGAATCAACCTCTAAATCAAATGTCTCCAAAAATGATTTTATCAAAGAAAGCTGAAAATGTACACAGAGACAGCCATTTATCATATTCCCCCTCATCTGCAAACTCTCCTTCGCTACACTATTTTACACTTCGAATAAAGCTGATACATTTTAGAACTGAATCATGCTTCCTGGGTTGGTTCGGGTGCAATCGGTGCAGAACATTTAACAATAAGTTCCCATGTGCTGTAGGCTGATTCATAAGGAGGATACAGATTTGAAGCACTTTAATCTAATAATCATGAATTAAAGTTATTTTGTTCTGAAATTAGTTTAATTCATTTATTGAAGCATTTTCTAACCGAACAAGAGTCTTGAAATGTGTGTTGAATATTCAAAATACACATTCCCTCTGGACAGTCTTCAGTTTTAGCAAGCCTATCTTGGCCTGCTATGGAAAAAATGATTCACGATGGAAAGAAAGCACACAGGCAACACTTTTTTTCGATAAGCTTGAGGGTGTGTTCGAGCTTTGTATGAATTAAATAATATCACCCCGCTAATCATCATATCGTCTGCAAACGGTGGCGCCCCGTGTTTCACACGCATGCGAGAAGCCCTTAAATCAGAGCGCTTGTGAAACCCCCTGCAATGTGACACAAATTCCTGGTGGGTCGGCGATGCGTAGCGTGTCCGATGGCCTAATGACAGAGTGGGTGTGCAGCCGAGCAGAACCACATGCCTGGGAATGTGACACAATCGGTGTCATGGACCTCCGGCCCCAGGACGAGAAGTGTGCCTTGCAAAGGGCCCCCCCCCGTTTAAACGCACACAGGCACGCACACGGTCGTACTGTACGCTCACACCAAAAGCTGTAAAAGACGCAGAATAGCTCAAAACGCAAAGCGCCGTCAAAAATATTGACAGCTGATATCGCTCTGGCGCGTGTGTTTACTGGGACCCACGCCGGCGAGAGACATCTGCATTCCGATTGGCTGGCGGTCATTTACAGCCGAAACACTACTGGCTCATTTGCGTAGAGTTTTCAACTCTCATTTACAGCTTTAAAGCTGTCGCTCAAGCGTTTTATCGCTCCTATCGCTTTATCGCTCATGTCTAATAGAAAGTGAATGGGCGTTTACCGCTCAAAACGCTTTACAGCTTTTGGTGTGAACTTACAGTTGGTGCAAAAGAGTTAACCTACAGGAATTCCTCAGATCTGTCAGTCAGTCTGTCCAGTACCTGACTACCGGTCAGTCTTTCTGCCCGGCTGTCAGTCACTATGGTCTGCCTGGCTACCTGCCTGCTTTCACCCATTTGGATTTCCACAAAAATGTACAATTTTGGGATGTTTTCATTGCAAAGTCTAAGTCTAATCATACCAACCACAAGCAGTACTAGTACAGTAAAATGTCCTCAAAGTATGAGTATCAACAAGTAGTACTGCTATAATGCCCTCAAAGTATCAGTATCAACACATAGTACAGATAACATGTCCTCAGAGTATCAGCATCAACATGTGGTACTTCCGCCTGGTCCCTGAACAGGTCCAGGACTTCCGTGTGCAGCTGAAGGCGGGGGCGGAGAAGGCCCTCTTGGAGAGGCCGGTTCCTGGCAAGGCCAACGGGGTCCTGCTCCTCAGCCAGCCCCTCCTCATCGAGGCCTACGTGGGCCTCATGGCCATGGTCGGCAACCAGAACAAACTAGGCTACTGCCTTGCTCGTGGACACATTGGCTTATGAGTAGCCCCGCAGAACGTCCCTTCCTGACTCACCTTCTGTTCGCTTTTCTTTCGCTTTTGTTTCCGTGCAGTTTGGTGTCGTAGTGGTCACTCGTCATCGACAGAAGTTTACTATCGCTTAGGTTTGTCGAGCCTCTCCTGTCTTTAGTGGCTGTGACTGAAATGTATTTATATAAAGAAGAAGAGCTAAGTGGCTTTGCCGTTATTTAGATTGATTCATTGAGCGTGCCGTTATGTACACTGCTTTGGAGTCAAGATTGAAATCACTACAGGCGATTTCACCTACAGGTGGGGTGGTGGGTTTGAAGTAAGAGTTGTTGAGTCGGCGAGCTGATGGGAGGAGGCCGATGTTGAGAAACCACCCGCCATTTCTTTCATCTTGGGAGATGGTAAACCAACTCTCTTCATTCCGGCGTCATGTGTCATATCCTCTCTCTCCCTTTCAACCTCCTGTCCGTCCTCCGCTTCCATGAAGGAACACAAAGTTACTGTTCAATAAATAAACTCCCACTGTTCGACTTCTCTGTGGTGTTCACATGTACTGTGTCCATATCAGTCACTTTGTTCATTTGTTTTGCATTGTTTAAATCGTTATGAGGTCATTTCCAGTTGGCTCTCCACGTTGCAAAAAGGGAATGTAAACCCTTGTTATGTGAGGTTTTGTTATTTGTCTCTTCTGAAGGATGGCTATCTTTGTCCCTGTCAACCTACATCATTAAATTACTATTATTTCAGTAGATGTGTCTAAATTAGTGTATTAACAGTACACAGTGCATATCTAGCCCCAGCTACAAAGTCTTCCTTGGACTCCCCCTGCACTGTTGGCTGTAAATGTCCATGCAACATCTTTGCCTTAAACTTGGCTGCCAACCATAATAATAAACATGTCAGTCCTTTAACGTCATCATCCTGTTGAATTATTTGATTGGCAAACCCTTTGAATCAACGGTTAACCTCCTTTGCACTCCTCAGCTTCAGTCCGTTGATCTACCTGGCAGGACGGATAACTGGTGAGTGTTTGTCACCACAGTAGAAGTTGCACAAAAAGCTTTAGAGAAACACTACTTTAATAGGAAACCTATTCACACCTGAGAGAATCAAATGAAACAAGCGGACACGACACTTCTGCTTCCCAGCATTGGGGGGGGAGTTGGGTTGGTGGTGGTGGAGGAGGAGATGTTGGTGGTGGTGGTGGAGGAGGAAGAGGAGATTGGGAGGAGGTTAAGCTCTGAGAACTCATCCAACCGTTTCAAGGTACGGCGTGTCCTCTGTGCTTGTCCATCAGCTGTCGTCGATGGGGCTCAGGATTGTGTAATTGTTGGGTTGTTGGACTCCAAGCTCAAAGTGTCTGGGTTCGATCCCCCAATGTACAGTCTACAGAGACAGATGCCCCGAGCCTCTACCTGCTCCCTAATGACCTTTATCCAAACTCAGTGGAAGTCACCTTTGATAAGAGTCTGCTCAGTAAGGGTTAAGGTGATTATGCACGTGGTTGCGTCTTTAATTTAAGGGCTGCGAGTTTCCTTGTAGCAACGCTCCGTATTCCTGCGGCTATTCCAGTTGGAAAGAACAGGATAAACTCGAAGTGAAATAAGAACAAAGTGTTACCTACATTTCTAGCTATTCAAATTTAGTTTAAATTGCTTCCGTGTTGGCGTGGGAGTGTGTTTGCGAACACGATGGGGGACTGTGATGTCTTAAAGTGGTCACTTACTGTAGGCTATGTATTATGTGCAACTGTTTTGTTTCATATATAATGTTTTTAATTTGTGTACGTCTCCTTATCATACTTTCAATCGTGTAACCAAATGGTTGATGATTAATAACATGGTAAAAAAAAAAAAAGTTGTTAGAGTAAAGTAGTTGAAGGCTTTTTTTGGCAGGTATTGACACTCCTTCAAGGTGTTGGCACTACACGTGAGATAAACTAATATACTTCGTTTGTTGAAGGATTTCGGTGAAGCCAAACAGCAGATGTTTGATCATGTTTAACTAGTGGGCTTTAAACTTCGGAACAAACATTGAAACAAATCTTAAGGTTTCAATGACCCTAAACTAATTGTTCCAATGGGGGTGATGAACAAAACAGCACTGTTCTAAATAATGAACCTTTCTGTACTTATTCATTCTTTATTAATTTAAGTTTCCCCCTTACCAAAAAAGTGCAAGCGCTTGCCAACGTCTCCTTTCCCAGTGGGGTTGCAGTGACGGTGAGTAGGGCTCTACAAGACGGATGAAAACTACGGACAGGAGGACCGTCACCCGGAGGGCGTTCACCTTCGTTCCCGTGTGCAGAGGTGAGCCGTCACCCCGGGTAACGTCGGGTTACTCCGGGTACTTTCAGCTTTATGACGGGAAGTTTATCCCGCTAGCAATACAACCACTGCGGTGATCTGAGGGGAAGCAGTAGTATATAAAAAGTCATAGCTTTGATGCTAGGCCTAATAGATTTCAGTTGGACAGTTGGAATAAGGCTCTCTTCTGTTGAAGGCAGTAATCAAACTTGTAACCTCAGTCTTTCTGCCTTGCGTTTGCTGGACTGCTGTTCAGCCGCTCTGGAAGTTGTTTGTTAAAGTCCTCAACTTGAAATAATACACACTGTAAAAATAAAACTAATTGCAAACCTAACTAATCTAACCTAATCTACGCAAATGATGATGTTACGGCTCTCAGCTGTGCCAGAGCGTTCACAGTTGCTATGGAAACCACCTAGCGTCGCAGCCAGTGTGAACGGCCCAGTTTTAGAACGTCGCAGCCCGTCTCGTCGCAAGGAGTCGCAAGGAGTTGCAAGTTGCAAGCCGTTGCAAGGTGAATCTTTGGTCTGAACTGGGCTTAAGGATCCGAGGAGAAGCAGTTGATGAAATGCTAGCGCGTGAACAGTGTTAAGGCTAGCAAGACTAGCTCCAGAAGTACAAAACCCACGTCTCTAAAAGTTAATGTATTTCTCCCCGAAAATCTTATAAATTAGTTAAATGATTGGAAAAACAAATTTCTCCTACGGGGGATTAATAAAGTTGTATCTAATTATTTTTCAATTTTTTTTAAATTAGCAAAGCCTTTTGCTAATTTCTCTTTTACTGTAGGCTATATGTTTTCTATGTTTTAACAACCCTTTTTTTTTTCTTTTAAACTCTGTAGCACCTTGAGATTTTCTTTGCTTTGCTTTACAAATAAAATGTATTATTATTATCATTATTAGTAATAAATAACCCAAGTGTGTTGTTCAAATCTAGGTCCATGTCTGCAACCTTAATCGCTAGTATGATATGCGTGAATAATTATTGTTCATTTAGGATTATGTATATTTAATCATGAATTCATCATAAAATCAGGCAAAGGTATGAAGTTTTAAGAGCTTAAAATAGGGCGCTATGCGACCTTACCCATCCTGTCCGACGACATCTGGACGGCTCCCAAGCAGCCCACGTCAGCTCGGCCGGGGCGTGAGGCGACATTCCCCGGAGCCCCGAGGGGGAATTTGATTGGGAAAACAGAGAGGGCTTAAAAACAAAAATCCCCCTCGGTGGACGCCTGCGACCCCGGATGGCCCGGGCCGTAGCCCCGCCTGCCTGGCGTTCCGAGAGGGAGTAACATTAGACAAATTCCGCCAGTCTCTTGAAAAATCCACGGCTTGGCATGTCATCCTCTCGGCCCTCCGGAATACCGCAGCATTCCCGGGATGGAAGCTCCGGTCTCGGTATCCAATGCTACTTTTCAGAGTTCAGGCGTCCTTATCCTACGAAAACATTTAGTTTATGTTGTTGAAGAAGCGACCTCGGGGATGTCCCGGCCCTGTTTGTCTGGTAAACAAGCCCCACCTGTCAAAGGTATGCCGGTTGCTAGCGGTCTCTGAGGTCTAGAATGGACCGTTAAAAAATCTTTGACGCTGCGGTTTTTTTCCCGCCTCCCTCGCTTGACTTTTTTTGGGCCATGTGTGAAGGAGTTCACGTGGGATGAAGTGTGTGTGTGTGTGTGTGTGTGTGTGTGTGTGTGTGTGTGTGTGTGTGTGTGTGTGTGTGTGTGTGTGTGTGTGTGTGTGTGTGTGTGTGTGTGTGTGTGTGTGTGTGTGTGTGTGTGCGTGCGCCTACTGTCTGTGTTTACATGTACAGTGTGTGTGTGTGTGTGTGGACCTTTTTGCACCCACACTAGAACTGCAACATTGTTTTAAACACACACACACGCACACGCACACACTCAGACACGCACGCGGGTACAGCTACTGGACGTCTTGACCCCTCTCAAATAACGGCCATAGAAACACTGTTTGTATTTATCCGCGGGCCTCGTGCGATTCTCTGCCAGCTGTCCGTGTTGTGTCTGGGGCCGCGTGCTGAACCCGCCCGGGAATGGGAAGCTGGCACTGTCCCCTCCCGAACGGCCGGAATGCCGGAGCGCCCAGCACACCCTGAATACAATGAGAAACATACACGAAATGTGTTGTTGTTGCGTAACCCAAGTAGGGCCAGCGAATTCGACCTTAAGGAAGGAACGAAATTATTGTTTTGATATTTTAATGAGGATGGAGCAGCACGAAACTGAATTTCTCGCTGACTCTGAAATTCGCCGCTTCGGGAGGAGACAATTATTATTCTCACATGTTAATTTAATTATTTTGTTATTAAAAAGTTATTATTAAAGGTTAACTAATTAAAAATAACACTGGTCTTGGCTCATTAAAACTTAAATGAGTCTTTTAATAATTGTTTTACCTCTGAAATCGCGATGCCTTTCAAAGGCTACCTATATAAGCTTTGATGCTAACAGATTACAGTTGGACCGATTTAATCAGGCTCTCTTCTGTTAGATACAGAAATCGAAAACCAACAACTTGTGACCTCAGTCTTTCTGCCTTGCGGTTGCTGGACTGCTGCTCAACCGCTCTGGCAGTTGTTTGTTAAGGTCCTCAACTTCAAATAATACACACTGAAACTTGCATACAAAAACACCTGAACACACACACATAGACACGGGCACGCAACCCACACAACATGAGTCACAAACCCACACACAGAAGACAACATCAGCAATAAAGCAACCCACATCTCTGTGAATCACGTACCGTACAGCGTGACGGCTATTGATGCTAATGACAGCTTCCAGGTATTACCCAACATCTCATACCTCAGAAACCGCCAGCTATGGTGTCGATTTCCAAATATCACCTCATCATAATTTGTTAACACTTGCGCAATTGGGCCTTTTGGTGCAGGGACGGTAAAATTGAATAAAGGCCAAAGATATTTCTCCTTGAGTGATTTCTCTTTCAGATGGTTGCCAGTAGGGGGCGATGTGCATCTGTGGCCCTACTGCGTGAGGTTTTCTTATTTAACAGTCTACTACAGCATTTATTTTCACGCTTTGCCTTTGAGGTGGCTTTAATGCTGTTTACCTATGATCCACCCATGAATCATTTATTAACACTAACCCTAACCCTAACCCTAACACTCTATATTTATTGTTATCAATTGCGTCACTCAAAATGTTTCATACCTTTGCAGTTCTTATACAAACTCTGAAATGATACGATATCGTTGTATTAATTATTTTCTTCAAATCAATGAAAGTATTTCACATATTTAAACATACTTCAAAACAAGGATGAATTGGTCTCAAATTAATTGTGACCATCAGTATTATTAATTATAAATAATAATAATATAATATATCATACAATAATCAAGTTCAATAAGAATAATCATGCCATGCATACATTTTGTAGCAACTATGTTTGTATATATATAGATATAGATAGATATTAGATACCTAAACTCTCCCTATATATTTATCTTTTGCCATCTATTTATATATATATATATATATTAGAGCTGTCAGTTAAACGCGTTATTAACGGCGTTAACGCAAACCAAATTTAACGGCGTTAAAAAAATTATCGCGCGATTAACGCAATTATTTTATAAAAAAAATAAAATAATAATTTCTTTGGCTCAAAACAAAGAAGCAGTAGCCTGACTGCTATGTTCAAATGACATTTGTTCAAAGCAGTCGTTTAATTGCACTATAGGCTATTTTTTTGTATCGTCCTGTTTTGATCAGTATATGCCAATGTTGTTATCAATAGAAAATCATTTGCACAAGGCAAGCGATACACTTCACCATGTTGATAAGAGAATTAAAATGAGAAGAATTATGGGACAAAAAAATCAAGGGATATTTAGCATAGAAAAATAATTTGCGATTAATCGCGATTAATCGTGAGTTAACTGACATTAATGCGATTATTCACGATTAAATATTTTAATCGCTTGACAGCTCTAATATATATATATATATATATATATATATATATATTGTATATCAATATAGATAATATCTCTATATATTTCTATATCTTCAGATGGATGTCCATAGATATAGAAATATATCTGTAGTTTCTAGAACAAATAAACCCCAGTAACATCAGAAGCTGGAGGACTTATGACCTGAAAGTCATAACAGCAGAATTATCCTCTGAGAATGTTAATGAGCCGGGCCCCAGCGGGGGGGCCAATCGCCCAGGGCCCTCGCTCGGCCTCAAGTGGAGCAGTTTATGAGGTTAAGATGTCAGTCTGAGGGCCCCTCTCCTTGTTACTGTCCCCTAGCACGACCGGGGGGACCGGGGGAGTGATGGGGGGGGGGGGGGAGGGAGACGGAGGGACAGATGGGGGAGAGAGAGAATGTCACACTCGTCTCTATAATTGACAACCGTAATTACAATGTTTCACTTTTCTGTAATTCTATACAGTCTTAGTCGAGGGTCTTGTTTTGTTATGTTCTTGTATTTTTACCGACTTGCATCCCCCGTCGGAGAGAGAGAGAGAGAGAGAGAGAGAGAGAGAGAGAGAGAGAGAGAGAGAGAGAGAGAGAGAGAGAGAGAGAGAGAGAGAGAGAGAGAGAGAGAGAGAGAGAGAGAGAGAGAGAGAGAGAGAGAGAGAGAGAGAGAGAGAGAGAGTGATACCAACTGATCACCCTGGCTTCTGCCCTCGCTGACCCCTCTTCTCTCCACCCAGCCACCCATGGGGAGCCCTACCATCCAGGCACCATGGGCCCCAGCAACCTCCCGGCTCCTTCACATGGCTGGCATGTCGTGGTGGAGGTGGTGGTGGAGGAGATGCATTTGACAGCAAGTGTCGCTCGGTGACAGCTGTTGGCTACGGTTTCACCAGATGTCCGACACCGCTAACCTTTTGCCCGCTGCGCCGCGGTACGACTTTACATGCTCGGTAAATATTTTCTCAACACCCAGATCACAGGAGGGCGTGATGCAGAATCCGCTCGGTGGGGCCCGGTGGGGCCGGGACGGGACGGGACGGGGGGGGGGGGTGATTTATAGAGGACGGGGGACGGCGTTGACCCTCGGCGGCCAGCTGACATCGCCCGCCGCTGCACAGCTCATTCCACTTGGTGATGAATAAAAATACCTACGCTGTCTTCTTATCTTATCTTAGCGCCTATATATTATTATTATTATTGCAGATTTGATGCTAGCGGGTGGAGGGCTAGCAGGTGTTTTGCTAGCTTGAACAGAGGGGCTATGCTATATAGCACATTGTGGCTATATAGCTTAGGGCATGCTCAACTTCTAGCTTAATTTGGTCAATTAGGCCAATTATGCTGTCTTTTTTATCTTGGCGCCTTTTATATTATTATTATTGCAGATTTAATGCTAGCGGGTGGAGGGCTAGCAGGTGCACAGCTAGCTTGAACGGAGCGGCTATGCGCTATAGCACATTTGCGGCTATATAGTTTGGGGCAAGCGCAATTGCTGGATTAATCGGGGCTAGCTAGAGGACAGTGAGCAGATGGAGGGCTAGCTACAGCATTTTTACCGGGAGAACAATTAGACATTAGTATATGCCACATGTGAACCTCCTAAGATGGCGCAATTTGATTGGTTCGCTATCTCGGGATATTGGGCAATATCTCGGGATATTTGTTTAGTGTGCGTGACATTCGTCTCGTCACGC
This sequence comes from Gadus macrocephalus, assembly GCF_031168955.1. Lineage (NCBI taxonomy): Eukaryota > Metazoa > Chordata > Actinopteri > Gadiformes > Gadidae > Gadus > Gadus macrocephalus. Next base: position 1,968,488 of record NC_082393.1, read on the forward strand.
TAATGAAAACAAATAAACCGCTAATAAAAACAAATAAATCCAAAAAGTGTTATCTTGTTTATTTTTGGAGTGTTAACGTGTAGTGTATACTAAAACAATTATTCACCTCAGGTTCCGTTAATATATCTTCACTTTAATTCTTAAATAGAGAACGGGGGTAGGGCTGTGGGGAGGGCTAGGGAGAGGAGGGCAACCTAGCGGCTAGCTGGCGCAGGGCTAGCTAGGAGCTAGCGAAAGCTGGGCTACCTAGACATGAGACCATTTTACCCTCACTTGTTCTCTTGGCTCTCCCTGCGGTCCAACATCACTTCCTGTGGTCCAACATCACTTCCTGTGGTCCAACACCACTTCCTGTGGTCCAACATCACTTCCTGTGGTGCCATGCCAGTACGGTTCTTATAGACATACAGAACAGCTTGACCAGTAGCTTTTTGTGTGTGTGTGTGTGTGTGTGTGTGTGTGTGTGTGTGTGTGTGTGTGTGTGTGTGTGTGTGTGTGTGTGTGTGTGTGTGTGTGTGTGTGTGTGTGTGTGTGTGTGTGTGTGTGTGTGTGTGTGTGTGTGCATTTGGAGAAACACATTCATTTTTCTGCTTGTCTGTAAATGTGTGTGGAGGGGGTTAAGTTTTAAAGCAGATCAATGTTGAAAGGTTAAGGTGTGGCTGCCAAAGCGAAGTGTGTGTGTGTGTGTGTGTGTGTGTGTGTGTGTGTGTGTGTGTGTGTGTGTGTGTGTGTGTGTGTGTGTGTGTGTGTGTGTGTGTGTGTGTGTGTGTGTGTGTGTGTGTGTGTGTGTGTGAGTGAGATACATGGAAAGGCTGACTGGAAGCAGACTCAATCATCACTTTTCCACTGTTCTGCTGCTGCTGTTTTCTATACCTCACTCTCTATGAAGACTGTAGAACAAGGCTGATAATATCATCCTTCACCGTTGGTAACCATGCATACTCCCAGAAGCCACCTTTTCAGGTGAAATGTTTGCAGAGGATTGTAAATGCATTCATTTATTTAACGTTGCAGTTTTAAAAGGGCTTTGTTCTGATTTTTTATTATTCTGGAATGGTGCCAATGGGTGTGCCATGGCTCAGAGGCACAAGGGCAGAGTGTGAGAGAGAGAGGGGGAGAGATCTAGTGCTGGGAGGGTGTGTGTGTGTGTGTGTATGTGTGCATGCATGACTCTATGTTTTTATATGTATGCGTGTGTGTGTGTGCATGCATTACTGTGTGTGTGTGTTTACGTGCAAGATGACTGTGTGTGTGCGTGCACATTTGCATGCATGACTGTGTGTATGGATGTGTGTGTGTGTGTTTGTGAGAGTGTGTGTGTGTGTGTGGGTGTGCGTGCCTGTGTGTGTGTGTGTGTGTGTGTGTGTGAGTGTGCGTGCCTGTGTGTGTGTGTGTGTGTGTGTGCGTGTGTGTGTGTGTGTGTGTGTGTGTGTGTGTGTGTGTGTGTGTGTGTGTGTGAGAGAGCGAGGGACGGAGGGTTAACACGTTGTGTCGCCTTAAGGAGGTATCAAGAGGGGGAGTGAGACGATGAGAAGGATCTCTGGGAGACTCTTCATGGCCTCTGGGCTCACAAACCTGTCCGGCAAGCTACTTACCCAGCATGCCTTGCAGCGCCTCAACAACAGATGTGTTTTTCTGATCGGGACTATTGTTTCAGACTCCTTGTTTATTTCTCATTTGTAAGACGGGGCACTCCCCTCCCATTGTGTGTGTGTGTCTGTGAATGTCAGTGTGTGTGTGTGTGTGTCTGTGAATGTCAGTGTGTGTGTGTGTGTGGCTGAGTTGTTTTCTCTGTCTCTTGTTGACCCAAGTGTTTAGTGGCTGGTAATGGATGCATCATTATTAATGTACACACACGGGGAGATAAGATGTTGGTGTGTTTGTTGGATCGGGACCTTGCTACGGCAGCTGCACCACTTCTCTGGTAACAAGATGTGTCACCGACTGGAATTAAAACACCCACAGCGAGTGGATCTCTGGAGTATTATTAGGGTTAGTGTAGGTGTTGGTATTAATTACATGATGCATTACACACGTGGCTAAGTATAGCTAAACAATACTGCACTAAGTCATGGCGAATTCTGATTGGTGGGTCGGGTAAACACTGTAGAACGCTGATAACTGTCACAGAGAAATTAATTAACCTTCTGGTGTTAACAGCTTCCGAACTCAATATACAATTTTAAGGAGCAGATAAGGCAAAGTTATATTAACAGATGTGTTTATCACGGTAACCTTTACTCCGGATATGAGATTTTTTTCTTTCGGACTGAAATTTCATTCAACCCTTTCAATATACTCTCTCATTCAACCTTTTCATTAAACTGTGTCAAACTGCCGAATCCATTCAGTGTGTTAGCATTAAACCATCTAATTGGTGTACCTTTGTTACAAGAAGTCACTTGGCACATGCTTTAAGCCAAAGTGATTTACAAAGGGTACACTGACAAAGCCATATCGCGTTTGTTTGACTTTTAGAACCCTGGATAAGGAGTTGCATTAAACCATGTGATCGTTCACACATTTAATTATCTCAATAAACAATGTTTGAATTCTACATCCAATTTCTATTTTTTTTTCATTGTCAAACCACTGGTTTTGGGGTGAATGATTATCATTAAAAAATCTAATTATTACTTACGTCTTGTACCTAAAGACGGTGAGTTGTGGCTGTGTATCTGGTACAGGGTTAATAAACCATATAGCTTAAGTCTTGTACCTAAAGACGCTGTGTTGTGGCTGTGTATCTGGTACAGGGTTAATAAACCATATTATAACTTAAGTCTTGTACCTAAAGACAGTGGGTTGTGGCTGTGTATCTGGGACAGGGGTGAGACTGACGTAGGGCTCATGTAACAGCAGCGGGCCACGTCCATCAGTCTATCGGTGTGATGTGACGTGATGCTGGGGGCCACGGCTCCATATATGACCCTGGGCCTAGCCGTCGGCCCCTGGCTTCCTGGACCCCTAAGCGGCCCCCGTGTAGAGATGGACAACTGCATTGTTTGTGTGTGTGTGTGTCTGTGTCTGTGTTTGTGGAAATGTGTGATTTGTATGTTTTATATTGGTGTGTGTGTGTTTTGTAATTTGTATGTGTTTTGTATTGGTAAGTGTGTGTGTGTGTGTTAATGTTTGAGTGTGTGTGAGTGTATGTGTGTTTCTGTGTGTGTGTTTGTATTTCAATGTGTGTGTGTGTGTGTGTGTTTGTGCGTGGATGTGTGCGTTTGTTTCTGTTTTTGTTTGTGTGTATTTCTATGTGTGTGTAAGTGTGTGTGTGTGTACGTATGTCTGTTTGTGTGTGTATTTATGTCTATGTGTGTGTGCTTTTCTGTGTCTGATTTTGTGTGTGTGTGTGTGTGTGTGTCCGATGTTTCTGTGTCTGTTTTTGTGTGTGCATGTACGTCTATGTGTGTGTGCGTTTTATGCATAACTACGTCCATGTGTGTGTATGCGTGTTTCACACACACACCTATCTGGCAGCTAACGGGACGGCTACGTACGCCCGCAGCGCTGTGAGCAGCTGCCGTGTGGCGCGCTCAAGGCCTGACGTTACGGCAGCGCCGGGAGCTCCCCTACCTGACTCCGGCCGCCGCACCCACGACCCCCCGGATCACCTTTCACATGGCGTCACTGCAACGCTAATTCCCTAAGACCGCCGATTAGCTTAACGAGAAGGCGCCAGCCCTCCGTTTAATTGAACCCAGAGCCCCGGTGATGTGAACTCAACGGGCCAATGGGATGAGTCTGTTCTATTTTAACGAGGATGTTGTTCTTGTTGGAATCTTGTCTCTGTGCAGTGGTTGTCTTAACGAGACTAGGTTGTGTTGTTCTTTGTATGTGGTTGTGTAATTCTTTGTATGTGTTTGGGTAGTTCTTTGTGTGTTTTCGTGTAGTTTTTTATTTTTTTTGTGTAGTTCTTTGTATTTGTTTGTGTAGTTCTTTGCATGCGTTTGTGTAGGTCTTTGTATGCGTGTTTGTAGTTCTCTGTACGTGTTTGTGTCGTTCTTTGTATGTTTTCGTGTAGTTTTTTGTATGTTTTTGTGTAGTTCTTTGTATTTGTTTGTGTAGTTCTTTGTATGTGTTTGTGTAGGTCTTTGTATGCGTTTTTGTAGTTCTTTGTATGTGTTTGGGTAGTTCTTTGTATTTGTTTATGTAGTTCTTTGTATGTTTTTCGTGTAGTTCTTTTTATGTGTTTGTGTAGTTCATTATCAGTGTTTGTGTAGGTTTGTCTTCGTATGTGTTGGTGCAGATTTTTCCATGCGTCGGTTGTTCTCCGTCTCAATTCTCCGTTCTCAAGTCAGTTTGGGAGAGACTTAATGTAAACGTTCCATCCACCAGTGCCGACCACCAATGCGTCTTCCACGGCGTCCCTGAACCCCCCCTGATCCTCCGCAGGGTTTTCAGACGAGCAAAGGAGCAGTTCAGTTCATCGGGTTCACCGACGTCTTGTTCAGACGTCTGTTCTCATTCCGGCTCCATTCACCCGTTCTGGTCTCGTCCGGATAATGAACCTGCTCATCCTTCGCCACCTCAGCCCCGGCAAACCCTCCGGCCTGGCCGCTGTTTTGTCTGCTTCGGGGCATTTTAATGGAGTCCATCTCTCTCTCCATACATCGGAGATGCTTGGAGGAGGAGGAGGAGGAGGAGGAGGAGGAGGAGGAGGAGGCATTTGCTTTCATTGCCGTAGCGATATATATCAACAGCATGTTTTATTTTTAAAGCGTCTCCGGTGACAAAGGCCGGTCCAACCTCTCTCTCGGATTACGGGCGGACGTGGGTGTCAGCCGCCGAGACGAAGGGTAAAGTGTCCTTAAGCCCCGGAGCGCGCGGAGCAGACGCCCGTGCTCATTGGACGGGAGCGCCCACCAATCACGGTTGTCACTCTGTTGCCGGGATACAGGCGAGTGTGGTCCTCTAAACATCGGCCCCCGCGACTTCCACCTCACGGCCTGATACTTCGGAGAGCTCCTCCGACGCGGAAGATTGCGTTACCTCACCGGGCGTGCGGGCAGCACCTGCTGCGCCTCCTCCCTCGGCCCTAATCATCACCTCCGCCTTCTCCGCCCGACCCCGCCACCGCCTCAGCACCGCCCGCGAGCGGCGCTGAGGGTCTGGCGATGAGCGGGAGGATAACCGGGATCACCCAGATTTCAGTCTGATCCTCCGTGTATTTATTTGGTAATTCCGCTTTTACGTGAATCAACAGACGGAGTCGGGGTTTGTGTTTGACGGAGTCGTTTGCGTTTGTGTTGTTGTTGGTCGTCTTGCGACCCTCCCAGACCTCCGCCTGGTGGGTCACCAGCCGCTGTTATGGGTGGACCTGAGGGTCCGTTGTTCGATACCCTGGGTAGAGTTTGTACAACATGACCCGGTCTTACTGTATGGTGATATTCTCACGACAAGGCGAGGGTCGTTATACAAAAACACGTGTAAATACAAACTTAGTGGCCCCCAAAAGGTAGAAAAGGGAAGTCAACCTGACAATGACACAAGGAACAAGGTCAAGATGGTTTAAGAAAATGGATGGATGAATATATGGATGGATGAATATAGATAGATGGAATCTTTTTTTTCATAATAGATGGTGTAAATAGATGAGTAAATATATTGATGGATGAGTAGATAAATGAAAGAATGGGTGATTAGATGGATGGTTGGATGACTAAAAAGACGGATGAGTAGATGAATGGATGAATGGATGGACGAGAAGATGTTTTGATGGATGGATGAGTAGATGGATGGTTAAATAGAATAGGATGAGTTGATGACGTACAACATGCACGTTTCCCTACATGCCAACATGCACTAAAATCCCGTGCTATGGAGATGTTTAACATCCCATAATTGACTGTTGTCATCAAAGCTGGGTTAAGGCAGTGTTAGTGACGGATTAGCCCTGACTGATGGTGGCTGGGGCTTCAATGCTCCTCAACCCTCGGAAGTGCGGTGCCCTGCCTGATGAGCTTAGGCCGTGTTTACAGAGACGTCTCCGCTCTGCGTCCAGCGGGCGTCAGGGGAGGGAAGAAAGGAAAGGAAACCCAGCGGTCCAGTCCTTCCTGTTTGAACCCAGCAGCTTTTAATCCAGAGATTTATCTGTTATTGTGCAGGGTTTGGAGTGTGTGTGTGTGTGTGTGTGTGTGTGTGTGTGTGTGTGTGTGTGTGTTATGTGCAGGGTTTGGAGCACACACACACACACACACACACACACACACACACACACACACACACACACACACACACACACACACACTCCAAACCCTGCACAAACACAGTGTTGTATTGTTCTATGCAAGTTTGTGTGCGTGTGTTATTGTGCAAGTTTGTGTGTGCATGCATGTGTGTATGTGTGCTGTGCAGGTTTGTGTTGGTATTTATTATTGTGCAATTTTGGCAGCACGTGTTATTGTGCAAGTGTGTCTGTGTGTGTTTGTTATTGTACAAGTTTTTGTGTATGTTTGTGTTTGCTATTGTACAAGTCTGTATGTGTGTTACTGTGCAGGCGTCTGTATTTGTATGTTGTGCAGTTGTGTTTGTGTGTGTGTGTGTGTGTGCTATGTGCAGGTGTGTGTGTTTATGTGGCATTCTGCAGGTGTGTGTGTGTGTGTTATGTGTAGGTGTGTGCGTACATGTGTGTCATTCTGCAGGTGTGTGTGTGTTATTGTAAGCCATATCCTGCTCATATGTCAAGTGTTTTTTTATGCATCACCTGACAATGTCCATCTTCTGTCAAGGTGTCTGCCTCTGTATAATTATCGGTTTCAAAGTTCACATCCACAAAAAAAAACAACCTTCCCATTAAGGTAAAAGTTACTGACAACAACACCGCCCTTTACTCTCCTTCTTCTCCTCCTCTCACATTATTAAATCATTCAGTGGATTCTGGCTCGGGTTGATATCCTCCTCCCTGAGCACCGCCCCGTGACATCAGTAGCCCGACTGGTTCCCAGTGGGCCGGTTCCCAGTGGGCCGGTTCCCAGTGCGTCTGTCCCCACCGCCGCTCACAGGCCCGGCCGGGCCGTTAGGCTTTTAGCCCGCGGCCACGATAGTTTTCCCATGCCGGTGACACAACTCCCCTGAGCTGTGCGTAGGTCGCGGGGACAAAGGGAACAAACGCGGCTGAATCACACCGTGGGAAGACCGCCATAAGTGTCTCTCTTGAGCGTAATATCCCGAAAATAATGACAAAGTAGCGGAAGGACAGGTTCTACGAGTCCTCCCAGACGCTCCTGTTTCTCTCTTCTGCAGCGCTGCTTAAATGTTAACGTAATGTAACGTTGGCGGGCTAATTAGCCTCCTTACAACAACGACGTGAAGGTCGTTTGTCTGATGACGCTTTCTGCAGCGGGGAATTGTTTTGCCCTTAAATTGACACGTAATCACACACCTGTCTGTAGCTTTTACTGTTTGATCTAAATCTATAAATCTTTAATTTAATTGATTCTTTCAACGCATTCATTTATTATTATCGCTAATTTAAACCGACAGCTTAAAAAAGTAAGGGTGTGTGAGTGTGTTTCTGTATGCTTGTTTCACCGATTGGGAGCATGTGTGGATGAACGTGTGCGTGTGTTAGTATACCCATCCTTGTGTGTGTGTGTGTGCGCGTGTGTGTGTATGCCTATCTGTGTGTTTGCACGCTTGTGTGTGTGTGAGAGAGACACTGTATTTGTGTGCGCGTGTGTGTGTGCTTGTGTGTGTGTGTGTGTGTGTGTGTGTGTGTGCGTGCTTGCTAGCGTGTGAGTGTGTGTGTGCTTGCGTGTGCGTGCTTGCAAGTGTGTGTGTGTGTGTGTGTGTGTGTGTGTGTGTGTGTGTGTGTGTGTGTGTGTGTGTGTGTGTGTGTGCATGCGTGTGTATGTATGTATAAACAATGCTGGGTTGCTGGGCAGTTTGGTTGCTGTGGTCATAAATTAACACTTCAGACCCTCACTGGACACTGGTAGTCTTGACTCATCTGGATTTCCCCCACATTACTCAGTCACACACACACACACACACACACACACACACACACACACACACACACATACACACACACTGGCCATACACACACACACACACACACACACACACACACACACACAGAAGTGCGCCTCTGATTGGTGGAGGGTGTGTGTGTGTGTGTGTGTGTGTGTGTGTGTGTGTGTGTGTGTGTGTGTGTGTGTGTGTGTGTGTGTGTGTGTGTGTGTGTGTGTGTGTGTGTGTGTGTGATATAGGGGCCTTTTCCACAGCTGCTGTGCCAACTGTTCCTGGCTCGGTTAGGGTCCTGGCAATACATCATAATATTATACTATCTTACTATTTAAATAATCCATAATGACATTTTTGAAGGATTTAATGATAAAGTGTAACGTTACTTCAGATCATTTCTTGTGTAAAGCCGTCTTATCTTAGGTCTTTATGTTAACACATTTAACACGGGTTTGTATGTTTTATCGACATTGAGGGCCCAATCCCATTTCTACCCCTTACCCCTTCAAAACAAGGGGAAGGGGTAAGGGGAAGGGGTAAGGGGTAGAAATGGGATTGGGCCTAAGTCTTCCTTCTGTAGGTCTACACGGGCCTCAATGGCTGAGGGCCCGGAACCAGACCAGCTCTGCTCCACCAGGGGTCAGGATGGGGGAAGTCTGATGAATTTAGTACATCAGTAGATTAGTACAGAACAAACACACAGACATATAGACAGACAGACACACAGACGTACAGACGGACTGAGACACAGACTGACAAACACACAGACGCATAGATGGACGGACACAGATGTGGTGAGAACATCGTCTCTGTGGCGGAGGCGGCAGTACGGGCAGAACCAAATGGAACCAACACACGGGGCCGAACTAGGGAGCCTAACGATCAGAACAGGAAGTGAACACGGGCGCTGCCAAACATTCTGCTCATGAGGCAAGGGGAAGGCCAGCAGGTCATGACATTTATGTTTTACATTAAGGCTATTTAGCAAATGCTCCAAAAGGACTCACAGTAAGTGCATTTGTCGGAAGAAAGAGAGACAACTATGTATATCGCTGTCGGTACAGTAAGGATGTTCATAGAACCAAGTGCCAAGCACTTACAATCAGTAGGTTAACCCATTCCCCGTACACAACAAAGATAGCTAGGAGAAGATGCTACACAATGATAAGGGGGAAGACAACATATAATAAGGGCGTACATTAAGTGCCAGGATGTACAACATTCAATAAGTTCATAAGAGGGGTGTTTTAGGAGAGAAAGGGAGGAGAACGGGCAGTGGGGGGTGAGTGAGTGAGGCCATGCAGAGTTCTTGAGTAACACACCGGTACAGAGACAGACATCCAGTGGAAATCGGCCAGGAGTGAGGAACACGAATGCATTGAAGATGAATTATGGAGACATGGACACAGTTTTGAGGGTCACAGTGGGGACATTCCCCCTCTCCCTCACTCTCTCTCTCTCCTCTCCCCTCTCTCTTCCTCTCTCACTCTCCCCCCTCTCGCTCTATACCTCTCTCTCTCCCCCACCCTCTCTCTCCCTCTCCCCCTATCCCTCTCTCTTCCTCTATCTCTCGCCCCTCTCCCTCTCTTTCTCTTTCACCCCTCTCTTTCACTCTTTTCCTCTCTCTCCCCCCTCCCTCTACCTCTTCCTTCCCCTCCCCCCCCCCCCCCCCCCCCCCCCCCCTCTCTCCCATGTCTCTCTCCATCTGTGATTTAGGGGGGCTTAGCATGGCTTTGCCTCGATGGTTTCTCTCATCAGGGCTGAGGGGTGGGGGGAGAATAATAAACCCGTTGCGGGACAGATATGCCCTCTCTCCTTCTGATGATGGAAACAGAAATGCGTCTGACGTAGCCGCCAACTCGTAAACGCGGGCGTGCATCTCGCATGAGGTAATGGTGGTGGGAGGGGTGGGGGGGGGGTGGGGGGGGGACAGCAACCCGCGGCCACACCGGGGTCTTAGAGCAATTAATGATGTCATGGGCTCGTGTGTCGCGGTGAAGATCGGGTTCTGGCCCAGGCCGGGGCTGAGCGGTGAGCACGTCCTCGCTGCCGCCGCGGCGAGAGGCAGCCGGGGTGCCGGCCGAGCGGACTGTGTGGGAGTTTTATGACAAACGTGGCATTAAGGCCTGTCCGTCAAACGTAGCCGTTGATGAGGGGTTCAGGAGGGCCGCTGTTATTAAACGGGGGGGGGGGGGGGGGGGGGGTCCCGACCACAGCGGGGAACGGGCGGCGGCGGCACTAAGGACCCACTTCGTTTAACGAGTTGACTCTGCTCGGAGACGGCGCTGTCTTCCCAGTGTTGCTAGGAGAGACGGCTTCATGTGAGGAGCTTTGCACTGACAGAGACATCTTTCTAAAGCAGACACGGAATACCTCCGCAGGGACCGCCGGGGCTTTGAGGCCTTGCCCAGAACCACTGAGGCATTTTAAAGATGTAGACGGGGAGAGTGGTTTTAACACCGGCAGGTGCATTGTGGGTAACTGAGCTTGGGTTGAGTCCGACTTAGACCTGAAGTCTGTCTCTAAGATCGACCTGATGCTCTGAGACTAGAGTACATTTTGGAGACTAGGGTTCTATGTTGGAGGCTCGGGTTCTATCTTGGAGGCTAGGGTTCTATCCCGAAGGCTAAAGTTCTACGTTGAGACTACGGTTCTATATTTGAAGACTAGGGTTCTACCTTGAAGCCTACGGTTCTATGTTGGAGGCTGGGGTTCTTTAAGGTTGTAGCCTGGAGGCTATGTTCTAGGGCTGGTTCTCGCCAGGAGACTGAAGTGCATCTTGAGGACGAGGTTCTAGGTTTCTAGGTTCCAGCTTGGGGTCTTGTTTCCCTGGATACTCTACGTCTATTTATTATCCTGTCCCTCTCTGTGACCCCACCTTTTTTTTAGTGTGCTGATTCACCCGCTATTCATTTCCCCTGACCGCAGCCCGCGGCGGTTTACAGTGTCATAGTATTTGCAGGCGGAGGGGCGGGGCCTGGGATTAGAGGCCGCTATGTGTTTGGATGTGCAGTTGCTTCCGTTTGTACTTAGGAGCACTTGTCTGACCACTGTCACTGCCGAAGCCCTCATCTCTGCCCTTTTGTCTCCTCTGTTTATCTCCCGGTCCAAAGCTGACCACAGATAAACACGCATGCACACACACACAGGCACGCACGCACACACGCACACGCAAACACAATGTTTACCACAGGCTTGAATGGCTTGGACATATTCAATAGCAAATCTGAGGTTCACAAACATCCTCTGCAGCATTCCCTGAGAGATGGGGGTGTGATAGTGGCTAGGCTGCTGGCCTCCAA
>NC_082393.1:1979857-2119032 GCF_031168955.1 Gadus macrocephalus
CTTCCTCTCTATCTGCTTGGTGGCCATCTTGCTTCATGTTGCTGAGGCCAATGCGACGCCGTGCGTCCGTGACCTCTGACCTCCGTCCTCTGTACCTCAGCCTTCCGCCAGGTCTCCCATGGCCTCCAGATGTCGTCCATGAAGAAACGACGGTCCACAGACGAAGAGGTCTTCTGTTTGCCCGTGAGTCCCTCCTCTCACTTCCTGTCCATCCGGTCACTTCCTGACTTCCTCTTAATTCTCAAGAACATCCTTATGTCTTCCTCCTCACTTCCAGTCTTCTTCCCTCTCGTACTGTCCTTCCTGTCTTCTTCCTCACTTCCTGTCCCTCACTTCCTGTCTTCCTCCTCACTTCATGTCCTCTTTGTCACTTCCTGTCCCTCACTTCCTGTCTTCCTCCTCACTTCCTGTCTCCCTCCTCCCTTCCTACCTGTCCGTCTCTGATTGGGTGAATCCCAGCCAGTTTTCCCTGGGCGAGCGAGCTCCGGTCTGACTGCCCTGTCCCTCTCTCTCTCTCTCTCTCTCTCTCAGATCAAGGGCAGGGAGATCTACGAGATCCTGGTGAAGATCAAGGAGTCTCTGGAGCTCATGCAGTTCCTGCCCCAGCACACCATCGAGTCGTACCGCCAGCAGCAGCAGAACCTCCTGCAGAAACAGTGAGTACCACTCCGGTAATACCAGAGTACTGAGAAGAACCACAGAACCACATTCCACCAGAGTACTGTGTAGAACCACACCGGTACTACCACAGAGTAGAACCACGTTCCACCAGAGTACTGAGTAGAACCTCACCAGCCCTACCACAGTGCTACCAGAGTGCTACCACAGTGCTACCACAGTGCTACCATAGCTCTCTGTATTACAAGTTCTTCCCTAGTACCTCACCCAGTTCTACTACTATACAGAACTCTCCCCTTGTCGGCATGTTATTGTCTGATTGAACCTTAACAAGTGTGCAGCTGCGCTTACAGGCTGGGATTCTGGTTCCTGTTGTCATGCACTCCCTTCTCCTCCCCTGGTGGTGTTTGGAGTGTCTGTAGCGTGTGTTTGTACCGTGTGCTCGCAGTGTGTGTTCGTTGTCGTTAGCGTGTGTCTATAGCCCTTTTGTTGTTAGCATGTGTTGTTAGTGTGCTTATTCGTCGCGTCGCTCCAGCGCCTCTCTGGCTGTGATCCACTGGCAGAGGTGTTGTGTTGTTCCTGCGACATGAGAAGCGAGGCGAGGCCGTGGTTCTGTGTGAGCGCAGGGAGAGGGCACATGGCCCGGAGGCTCCCCACAGCTCCTCCCCTCTCCGGGGAGCCGCCAACACGCATGAATCGGGACAAATGTGCCGAGCTGAGCTTTGTTCCGCAGACGCTTCCAGAGAGACGGGTTCACGCCTTTGGGTGTTCTGCCAGAGTTTGCACAACAGCATAATTCGAGGGGGGAAAGAAAAAAACAAACTTTTGGTTGAACCTCAGCCATTGGCTCAAGCGTGATTAAAATTGACTCACCTGGTTAGTGCGGCCCCGCCCGTGTTACCGGCGTGGTGGGGAAAGGGCAGACGATGGGTTAATTATAGTCGAAGGCTCTAATCACTGCTTACGCTATCAGTAAAATTGTGGCTGGCATGGCGCTGACGGAAAACCCGTACATAATGGAACTAGCCACGGGGTTCTTAACCAACGGATGAATTAAAGGGGGTGACCTTTATATTCCTTGTTATATAAACCCGCAGTTACCAAACACAAGCACTAGGGGGCGTGAAAACACAGCTTAGATTCCTCCGCAATTCTAAAGAGCTTCATTCTTTTTCATTTCTGCTTCCTTCAACGTTTTTTCTTCTCTCCGTCTTTGTATCTTTTTTTTTTACCTTGACTAAACTTCTAAATACTAAAACTAGTACTCATACTTCCCTCCTCTAAGTATGGGAAGTCTATCTAGACATTACTGATTATTGGGAGTGATTCCTGCGTTTCTGCACGACTGACTCGCATGCACTTGTGAAACAGGGACACCTGCTGGAGAGCAACGGAACTGCATGACAAGACTCCCCAATCATCGTGATTATAACGAGTGCGCCATGACGACGGTGTGATTAAAGACTTTGCCTCCCTAACACAGAATGACCACTCCTTTGTTTCCCTCCCTCGCCCTGTCTCTATCGCCGTGGTAACTAAACCCTGGGCGTGGCCTTACTCCTCCTCCTCCTGCTCCTCTCCCCAGCCTGCTGTCTGCCAGGCTGGGCCGCCAGCTCCTCCAGCCGGCAGGAGAGCAGAGGAGGCGCTGCAGCTCCTCCTGAACCTCTCTCCCTACATTCCTCCTCCTCCTCCCTCTCCTGCTGCTCCTCCAGTCTGCTCCTCTTCCTCGTCCCGCCTCCTGGACTCCTCCTCGTCGTTTCTCCTCCTCCTCCTCCAGGCTCCTCGGGGCTCACTGACCACTTCTGATCTGATGCCTCCTCGTCTCTTCAGCTCCTCGTCGCTTCTACCCTTCCTCCTCCTCCTCCATCTCTCTTCCTCCTCCTCCTCCTCCTCCTCCTCCTCCTCCTCCTCCTCCTCCTCCTCCTCCTCCTCCTCCCCCTTCTCATCCCCTCTTCCTCTTGCTCCTCTGTCATCTCTCCTCCTCCTCCACCACCAGTCTGATCTTCCTCTCATCGACACCTCCTCGGCTCTCCTCTTCCTCCTCCTCCTCCTCCTCCTCCTCCTCCTCACAGTGTTCACTTTGATCTGGGACTGGTTTTCAAAGTAAAAGTCCCCTCAGTGGACTCCATGCACTGACTGAGCCAGCAGAGAGAATAGGATATAGAAAGGGCCACACCGTTTTATTAAGGCTTGGCTGATTTTGCATGTTTAATTATCTGATTGTAATTGTTTTTGTTCCAACGAGCACATCTTGAAACCTTTACTCATTGTAGCAAACCGCGACAAAATCTCCATTGTGTCATTCTGTTTGATTCCCTGGTGTCATCTTAACGCCATTGCATCCAGCACGTAGCATTTGTAGCGGATGTAGCATATGTAGCATATGTAGCATATGTAGCGAACCGTTTACTCTGTGACAAGAAACCTTTGAGATGTCCTCTGCCTCTTCGGTGGTCGAGGTCTGGAACCAAGCTGTAGCTCTACTGCAGTTCTTATTATTAGTTAAACCTGACTACTACTTTTTAGTGTGATTCTAGTTTATTTCTATTGTGGTGTTACCGTAGTTCTTCCGTATAGTTTCTACTTTCGTTTCTACTGCAGTTTAATTGTAGTTCTGCTGTAGTTTCACTGTCGTTCGACTGTAGTCCATTGATATACTTTAATTCTACTTCAAATCAAATTCTACTGTTTCTATTCTAGTTTTACTGTAGTATCACTCTAGTTCTATCATAGTTTTACTGTCGTTTTACCGTGGTGCTATCTTGGTTTGACCGTGGTGATTCAGGTGAACACGTTTCACCTTTGCTTTGTGAGTAGAGCTGGACTCAACAGGACTTTGTTTGCTGTTTTCATTTTCAGGGTTGTTTGTGTTATTGAGACTTTATTGAGACTTTATTATGCAGATTCTATCGAACGTTGCTCGATGCTGGTCATGGTTTATGAAGTCCCTGCGGGACATTAAGATGTTTTTGTAATTCTTTAGTTTGTGAGTTTTAGTGTCTGTCAGGTAAATATCTTTCAGAGACCTTCTGTTTGAAACAGAGGCATGTGTTAGCTTGTTTGCAGTATTGCACTATTGTCTGGTTATTAATAAATGTTCTTTTTTCTGCTTTACCGCTCTCAGTTTCCCTTTCCTGTCTGAAATGTACACTGAATTGAATATTCACAGCTTTTCATTTATATTTATGGACATAAAAAAATCTTTAATGAACTTGAGACATATCAATATCTTCAAATAACTCAAATGATGTATACTACATTATTGTGTTAAACTTTTATCCTATCCATTTAGTATAGGACTGTTAATATTGATGTTATTCTCCGGCCGACACCACCTGACCTCCAGTTGTTCTTTAATCAATATAAGAGATGGGTTCTATCGATAGTATTGATCGACTGATCAGATACGTCCAGGCGATGGCGTGAGGGTCACGTGGTACTTTAAGTACCGTCGTAGGCCACAGGAAGTGACTAACAGGAAGTGACTAACAGGAAGTGACTAACAGGAAGTGCGTCCCTCCCAGGCCCTCCATGACGCCCCAGCAGTCGTACGGGTCCCAGTCCCCCCCCCACGGGAAGGTGAACAAGCTGCCCTCCGTCAGCCAGCTGATCAACCCCCAGCAGCGTAACACCATCACCCCCTCCGGGATGGGCTCCGGCCTCACTGACAGTAAGTACTACACCACCCGTCTCTCCTCCTGCACCACCCGTCTCTCTCCTACACCACCCGTCTCTCCTCCTACACCACCCGTCTCTCCTACACCACCCGTCTCTCCTACACCACCCGTCTCTCCTCCTACACCACCCGTCTCTCCTACACCACCCGTCTCTCCTCCTACACCACCCGTCTCTCCTCCTACACCACCCGTCTCTCCTCCTACACCACCCGTCTCTCCTCCTACACCACCCGTCTCTCTCCTACACCACCCGTCTCTCCTCCTACACCACCCGTCTCTCCTCCTACACCACCCGTCTCTCCTACACCACCCGTCTCTCCTCCTACACCACCCGTCTCTCTCTCTCCTGTAGTACCTGTCTCCTCCTACACCACCCGTCTCTCTCCTACACCACCCGTCTCTCTCCTACACCACCCGTCTCCTCCTACACCACCCGTCTCTCCTCCTACACCACCCGTCTCTCCTCCTACACCACCCGTCTCTCCTCCTACACCACCCGTCTCTCTCTCTCCTGTAGTACCTGTCTCTCCTCCTACACCACCCGTCTCTCCTCCTACACCACCCGTCTCTCCTCCTACACCACCCGTCTCTCCTCCTACACCACCCGTCTCTCCTCCTACACCACCCGTCTCTCCTCCTGCACCACCCGTCTCTCCTCCTACACCACCCGTCTCTCCTCCTACACCACCCGTCTCTCCTCCTGCACCACCCGTCTCTCCTCCTACACCACCCGTCTCTCCTCCTACACCACCCGTCTCTCCTCCTACACCACCCGTCTCTCCTCCTACACCACCCATCTCTCCTCCTACACCACCCGTCTCTCCTCCTACACCACCCGTCTCTCCTCCTACACCACCCGTCTCTCTCCTGTGCTACCCGTCTCTCCTACACCACCCGTCTCTCCTCCTACACCACCCGTCTCTCTCTCCTACACCACCCGTCTCTCTCTCTCCTGTGCTACCTGTCTCTCCTACACCACCCGTCTCTCTCTCCTGTGCTACCTGTCTCTCCTACACCACCCGTCTCTCTCCTGTGCTACCTGTCTCTCCTACACCACCCGTCTCTCTCTCCTGTGCTACCTGTCTCTCCTACACCACCCGTCTCTCTCTCCTGTAGTTCCCGTCTCTCTCTCCTACACCACCCGTCTCTCTCTCCTCCACCACCTCGTCGAGGGACGGGGGGGGGGTGCTATAAGGGGGGGGGGGGGCAGGGGACCCCCCCCCCCGGAGGACAAGCTCCTCCTACTGTCCGCCCAGGACCGCCCACCTCATTACCAGGCCCCCGCCCCCAACACCTAGTCCCCCGCCCCCACCTCGTCCCCCTCCTCTCTTATTGTGCATGCAGTCCGTCTAAAGGTCGTTCACAAGCAGAGGCTGGGGAATCGAACCCGCAACCTTTGGACCGCCCCTAGCCACTGTGACCCCCCACCCCAACCTGCTCACATCCCATAATACCTAGACGGAGACACTGACGGGGGGGCTGCTTGTGTTTCCATAGTGACGCCCATGATGGGCACTCACCTGCCAATGAGCGGGGACCTGAGCTCGCTCAGCCCCTCCCACGGCCTGCAGCCCCAGCTGCCCATGGTCCCGTCCTCCCACTGCACCCCCCCCCCACCGTACCCCATGGACAGCAGCATCGCCAGGTACCCGCGCTCTCAGGACCCCGCTCTCAGGACCCGGGGGGAGGGAGGGGGGGGGAGGGAGTTATAGCGTCATGGATAGATAGAGGATGGCGAGGGAGTGCGTCCTGTTCAGAGAGGTCGTGGGTAGAGCTCTTTCCGACTGATTCGGTCGTGGTCGTGGCACCGTGCGCTCGGTTGTTATGGCATGCATGTTGTGGGAGTGAAGTGGTCAAGTGACCTCTGAATGTGTTTATATAAGGACATGAATGTGCTTGCCTCGTGTGTTTCAGCATGGAGCGAATGTGTGCATAATACATAAAGTGAACGATGTATATTTATCACATGCGCCTGGGGTACTAACATCAGAAAATAGCACGACCTGTTCTGTACCAAGACAGCTGATATCGTGACTTACCTCTCTCTCTCTCTCTCTCTCTCTCTCTCTCTCTCCCCCCCCCTCTCTCTGTCTCTGCCTCTCTCTCTCTGTCTCTCTCTCTCTCTCTCTCTCTCTCTTCCCCCCCCCCCTCTCTCTCTCTGTCTCACTCTCTCTCTCTCTCTCTCTCTCTCTCTCTCTCTCTCTCTCTCTCTCTCTCTCTCTCTCTCTCTCTCTCTCTCTCTCTCTCTCTCTCCAGCTTCCTCCTGCGTCTGGGCTGTTCAGGCTGCCTGGACTACTTCTCAGCTCAGGGCCTAACCAACATCTACCAGATTGAGAACTACAACATGGAGGTGAGCCTTAGCCTGCCGTGTGGGTGGGGGTGTGTGTGTGTATGTGTGTGTGTGTGTGTATACAGCTGCACTGTATGTCTGTATTTATATCAATATCATTTGTATGTATTCAGATTGACTGACTTGGTTGGGGCACTGCTAAATCGATTACAAATATTGGTTGATTCATTGATGGATGGATTGAATGTATTTTGATCGCCTGATCAATAGATTGCCAACTGTCTGCTGGCATGTCTTTTAGCGTGTATTTATGAATGAATCAATGATCGATAGATAAGAGGAATATTGATCGCCCGATCAACAGATCAATGACTGTGATCCTATGTGTTTCCTTTAGGATATACACTATATATTGATCGACAGATCAATAGACTGCGTGTCTTTAAGGGTGTATATATGTAATGATCAACAGATAAATCGATGGCTAACGGTGTCCACTCGTGTCTCCCTTAGGACGCACAGAGTGTATATTGATCGCCCGACCAATCGATTGCTAACGGTGTCCGTGGCGTGTCCCCCCAGGACCTCTCCAGACTGAAGATCCCCCCAGACTACCAGCACCTCATCTGGAAGGGCATCATGGAGCACCGGCAGAACATGGACTTCTCCCCGCCGCCCCACATCCTGCGGAGCGCCTCCGGGGCGTCTACGGTCAGCCTGGGCTCCTCTGAGGCGCGCGGCGAGCGCGTCATCGACGCCGTGCGCTTCACGCTGCGCCAGACCATCTCCTTCCCCCCGCGGGACGAGTGGTCCGACTTCTCCTTCGACCTCGACTCCCGCCGCAACAAGCAGCAGCGCATCAAGGAGGAGGGGGAATGAACGGACCATTTGTTTACATGCACCCGCCCCCCTGACCCTTGACCCCCTGCTGACACCCCCCCCGACCCCCCCCCCCCCCCCCCGGGCCGCCATTTCAGTTCAACCCGCTGAAACATTTCAATTGAAATCTCCGGTGTTTTCGCCGTTGCGTCGCGGAGAGCCGGACACTTTGTTTTAAAAAGAGGTACAGATCAAAAGTGCACTTAAGGTCTTGAGTGTGGGGGCTCGGCCGGTCGCCTGGAGAGGCGCGCGTTCGAGTCCCGCGTGCATTTGCTTAAGGGTTCGCCTCGCTCGAAAGAGAGAGAGCACTTAGGGAATGCTGCGAACGGTTTTTTATATCGTCATTTTTTTTTTTTTGTCGTCTTTGTTTTTTTTGTTTTTATATACGTCAGATATGGTCTTAATACTTTCCAATGTAAAGCAGGACCGCACGTGGATCTTGCGTGCGAAGGGCTTCTGGGTCGTTGGGTTTCGTAGTCTCTGTTAGAGCCTTCCCAGGCTAAAGCGTTCACCCTCTGACCGCCCCGAGGTCGGACTGTAAACATTTCAAGAGTCTTCTTCTCACCAAAGTGTTATGATGACCTGCTCCCCAGAGCTCCCCAGGCTCCTCTTGCAGCTCTCGCTTCTGCTGTTAGCCTCGCGCCCGCTTCTGTTTGTTTCTGTCTCAGCTACGTGCTAAGAGCGACGTGCTACGTGTTACGGGCTGCATGCTAGGAGCTATGTGCTAGGAGCTACGTGCTACGTGTGTGTGTGGGATTCCCAAGTATTCCGGTTCAGGATCCATCCTTCCTCCTATATCCTTCTTGTCAGTGTTGCAGGTGTACTGAACTGATGTCTGTGTTTCCATCGATCAAAAGGTGCCTGGCATCGAATCTTTGTTTACTACGTTTTTAAGGACCGTATAGTTTTGGTAAGGGTTTATGTTTGATAGTTAGCCAAAACATTTGATATCATGTATATACATTTGTATAGCTATTTTCTTGAACAAACCTAAAGAAAATACTTGATAAGCCCAATGCCATATGGATGTGAATACAGCGGTACCATCGGAACTAATGTTTGTATTAATCGACAGTTATACATATGTACCCTTTACCAGCATGATGTGCCAAGTAGCATTGTTAAAGCCTTAGAAAGCATCTGCCATTTCATATTTTTGTACAATATATTGTAAATATGTTGCAAGTGGGCTTTTGTGATATAAATCCAAAATAAATATACATACTAAATGCATTTCATGTTTATGAATATTGTTTCATTGTTTTCATTCATCTAGAATTCACCATTCACAATATTTTTGGTCGTCAGCAAAAAATTATTTTTTTTAATCGCTTGTGACGAGCGATAAAAGCGTTACCCCTTAACAGCGTTACCCCTTATGTATTTTTTCATGTTGTGCCATAAAAAGCGACAGTGTTACCCCTTAAGTTTTATTTGAAAATGACCGATAAGAAGTGACAGTGTTACCCCTTATGTATTTTTTCATGACGAGCGGCTCGTTTTTTATTGGTCACTGTCGAATATAACAAACCTAAAGGTCGTCGTCAAACGAAAAGTAAGTCATTTCTTATCGTCTAATAACACATAAGGGGTAATAGTGTCGTTTTTTATCCATGTTGTCTGATAAGACATAAGGGGTAACACAGTCGTTTTTTATCGCTCGTCATCGAATATAACGTAAGGGGTAACACTTTCGTTTTTTATCATCGTTGTCTGTCTAATAATACATAAGGGGTAACACTGTCGCTTTTTATCACACATCATGAAAAAATACATAAGGGTAACACTGCCACTTTTTATCTTTCGTTGTCAAATAAAACATAAGGGGTAACACTGTCGTTTTTTTTGCTCTCGTTGAATAAAACATAAGGGGTAACACTGTCGCTTTTTATCTTTCGTCATGGAAAAAAACATAAGGGGTAACACTGTCGCTTTTTATCTTTCGTCATGGAAAAAAACATAAGGGGTAACACTGTCGTTTTTTATCTTTCGTCACGGAAAAAAACATAAGGGGTAACACTGTCGTTTTTTATCGCTCGTCATCGAATATAACGTAAGGGGTAACACTGTCGCTTTTTATCTTTTGTCATGGAAAAAAACATAAGGTGTAACACTGTCGTTTTTTTTGCTCTCGTTGAATAAAACATAAGGGGTAACACTGTTGTTTTTTATCTTTCGTCATGGAAAAAAACATAAGGGGTAACACTGTCGTTTTTTATCTTTCGTCACGGAAAAAAACATAAGGGGTAACACTGTCGCTTTTTATCTTTCGTCATGAAAAAATGACATAAGGGGTAACACTGTCGCTTTTTATCACACGTCATGAAAAAATACATAAGGGGTAACACTGTCGTTTTTTATCTTTCGTCATGGAAAAATATATAAGGGGTAACACTGTCGTTTTTTTTTTATCATCGTTGGCTATTAAAACATAAGGGGTAACACTGTCGTTTTTTTTTTATCATCGTTGGCTAATAAAACATTAGGGGTAACACTGTCGCTTTTTATCTTTCGTCATGGAAAAAAACATAAGGGGTAACACTGTCGTTTTTTATCGCTCGTCATCGAATATAACGCAAGGGGTAACACTGTCGCTTTTTATCTTTCGTCACGGAAAAAAACATAAGGGGTAACACTGTCGTTTTTTATCGCTCGTCATCGAATATAACGCAAGGGGTAACACTGTCGCTTTTTATCTTTTGTCATGGAAAAAAACATAAGGTGTAACACTGTCGTTTTTTTTGCTCTCGTTGAATAAAACATAAGGGGTAACACTGTCGCTTTTTATCACACGTCACGAAAAAATACATAAGGGGTAACACTGTCGCTTTTTATCTTTCGTCATGGAAAAAAACATAAGGGGTAACACTGTTGTTTTTTATCTTTCGTCATGGAAAAAAACATAAGGGGTAACACTGTCGTTTTTTATCTTTCGTCACGGAAAAAAACATAAGGGGTAACACTGTCGCTTTTTATCTTTCGTCACGAAAAAATGACATAAGGGGTAACACTGTCGCTTTTTATCACACGTCATGAAAAAAAACATAAGGGGTAACACTGTTGTTTTTTATCTTTCGTCATGGAAAAAAACATAAGGGGTAACACTGTCGTTTTTTATCTTTCGTCATGGAAAAATACATAAGGGGTAACACTGTCGTTTTTTTTTATCATCGTTGGCTAATAAAACATAAGGGGTAACACTGTCGCTTTTTATCTTTCGTCATGAAAAAATGACATAAGGGGTAACACTGTCGCTTTTTATCACACGTCATGAAAAAATACATAAGGGGTAACACTGTCGCTTTTTATCTTTCGTCACGGAAAAAAACATAAGGGGTAACACTGTCGTTTTTTATCGCTCGTCATCGAATATAACGCAAGGGGTAACACTGTCGCTTTTTATCTTTCGTCACGGAAAAAAACATAAGGGGTAACACTGTCGTTTTTTATCGCTCGTCATCGAATATAACGCAAGGGGTAACACTGTCGCTTTTTATCTTTCGTCACGGAAAAAAACATAAGGGGTAACACTGTCGTTTTTTATCGCTCGTCATCGAATATAACGCAAGGGGTAACACTGTCGCTTTTTATCTTTTGTCATGGAAAAAAACATAAGGTGTAACACTGTCGTTTTTTTTGCTCTCGTTGAATAAAACATAAGGGGTAACACTGTTGTTTTTTATCTTTCGTCATGGAAAAAAACATAAGGGGTAACACTGTCGTTTTTTATCTTTCGTCACGGAAAAAAACATAAGGGGTAACACTGTCGCTTTTTATCTTTCGTCATGAAAAAATGACATAAGGGGTAACACTGTCGCTTTTTATCACACGTCATGAAAAAATACATAAGGGGTAACACTGTCGTTTTTTATCTTTCGTCATGGAAAAATATATAAGGGGTAACACTGTCGTTTTTTTTTTATCATCGTTGGCTATTAAAACATAAGGGGTAACACTGTCGTTTTTTTTTTATCATCGTTGGCTAATAAAACATGAGGGGTAACACTGTCGCTTTTTATCTTTCGTCATGAAAAGATTACATAAGGGGTTACACTGTCGTTTTTTATCTTTCGTCATGGAAAAATACATAAGGGGTAACACTGTCGTTTTTTATCTTTCGTCATGGAAAAATACATAAGGGGTAACACTGTCGTTTTTTTTCTTTCGTCATGGAAAAAAACATAAGGGGTAACACTGTTGTTTTTTATCTTTCGTCATGGAAAAAAACATAAGGGGTAACACTGTCATTTTTTATCTTTCGTCACGGAAAAAAACATAAGGGGTAACACTGTCGTTTTTTATCTTTCGTCATGGAAAAATACATAAGGGGTAACACTGTCGCTTTTTATCACACGTCATGAAAAAAAACATAAGGGGTAACACTGTTGTTTTTTATCTTTCGTCATGGAAAAAAACATAAGGGGTAACACTGTCGTTTTTTATCTTTCGTCATGGAAAAATACATAAGGGGTAACACTGTCGTTTTTTATCTTTCGTCATGGAAAAATACATAAGGGGTAACACTGTCGTGTTTTTTTTATCATCGTTGGCTAATAAAACATAAGGGGTAACACTGTTGTTTTTTATCTTTCGTCATAGAAAAAAACATAAGGGGTAACACTGTCGTTTTTTATCTTTCGTCATGGAAAAAAACATGATGAACATTGTCGTTTTTTATCGCTCGTCATCGAATATAACGTAAGGGGTAACACTGTCGCTTTTTATCTTTCGTCATGGAAAAAAACATAAGGGGTAACACTGTCGTTTTTTATCTTTCGTCATGGATAAAAACATAAGGGGTAACACTGTCGTTTTTTATCTTTCGTCATGGAAAAAAACATAAGGGATAACACTGTCGTTTTTTATCACACGTCACGAAAAAATACATAAGGGGTAACACTGTCGCTTTTTATCTTTCGTCATGGAAAAAAACATAAGGGGTAACACTGTCGTTTTTTATCTTTCGTCATGGAAAAATACATAAGGGGTAACACTGTCGTTTTTTTTGCTCTCGTTGAATAAAACATAAGGGGTAACACTGTCGTTTTTTATCACACGTCATGAAAAAATACATAAGGGGTAACACTGTCGCTTTTTATCTTTCGTCATGGAAAAAAACATAAGGGGTAACACTGTCGCTTTTTTTTTATCATCGTTGGCTAATAAAACATAAGGGGTAACACTGTCGCTTTTTATCTTTCGTCATGAAAAAATTACATAAGGGGTAACACTGTCGCTTTTTATCACACGTCATGAAAAAATACATAAGGGGTAACACTGTCGCTTTTTATCTTTCGTCACGGAAAAAAACATAAGGGGTAACACTGTCGTTTTTTATCGCTCGTCATCGAATATAACGCAAGGGGTAACACTGTCGCTTTTTATCTTTCGTCACGGAAAAAAACATAAGGGGTAACACTGTCGTTTTTTATCGCTCGTCATCGAATATAACGCAAGGGGTAACACTGTCGCTTTTTATCTTTTGTCATGGAAAAAAACATAAGGTGTAACACTGTCGTTTTTTTTGCTCTCGTTGAATAAAACATAAGGGGTAACACTGTCGCTTTTTATCACACGTCACGAAAAAATACATAAGGGGTAACACTGTCGCTTTTTATCTTTCGTCATGGAAAAAAACATAAGGGGTAACACTGTTGTTTTTTATCTTTCGTCATGGAAAAAAACATAAGGGGTAACACTGTCGTTTTTTATCTTTCGTCACGGAAAAAAACATAAGGGGTAACACTGTCGCTTTTTATCTTTCGTCACGAAAAAATGACATAAGGGGTAACACTGTCGCTTTTTATCACACGTCATGAAAAAAAACATAAGGGGTAACACTGTTGTTTTTTATCTTTCGTCATGGAAAAAAACATAAGGGGTAACACTGTCGTTTTTTATCTTTCGTCATGGAAAAATACATAAGGGGTAACACTGTCGTTTTTTTTTATCATCGTTGGCTAATAAAACATAAGGGGTAACACTGTCGCTTTTTATCTTTCGTCATGAAAAAATGACATAAGGGGTAACACTGTCGCTTTTTATCACACGTCATGAAAAAATACATAAGGGGTAACACTGTCGCTTTTTATCTTTCGTCACGGAAAAAAACATAAGGGGTAACACTGTCGTTTTTTATCGCTCGTCATCGAATATAACGTAAGGGGTAACACTGTCGCTTTTTATCTTTTGTCATGGAAAAAAACATAAGGTGTAACACTGTCGTTTTTTTTGCTCTCGTTGAATAAAACATAAGGGGTAACACTGTTGTTTTTTATCTTTCGTCATGGAAAAAAACATAAGGGGTAACACTGTCGTTTTTTATCTTTCGTCACGGAAAAAAACATAAGGGGTAACACTGTCGCTTTTTATCTTTCGTCATGAAAAAATGACATAAGGGGTAACACTGTCGCTTTTTATCACACGTCATGAAAAAATACATAAGGGGTAACACTGTCGTTTTTTATCTTTCGTCATGGAAAAATATATAAGGGGTAACACTGTCGTTTTTTTTTTATCATCGTTGGCTATTAAAACATAAGGGGTAACACTGTCGTTTTTTTTTTATCATCGTTGGCTAATAAAACATGAGGGGTAACACTGTCGCTTTTTATCTTTCGTCATGAAAAGATTACATAAGGGGTTACACTGTCGTTTTTTATCTTTCGTCATGGAAAAATACATAAGGGGTAACACTGTCGTTTTTTATCTTTCGTCATGGAAAAATACATAAGGGGTAACACTGTCGTTTTTTTTCTTTCGTCATGGAAAAAAACATAAGGGGTAACACTGTTGTTTTTTATCTTTCGTCATGGAAAAAAACATAAGGGGTAACACTGTCATTTTTTATCTTTCGTCACGGAAAAAAACATAAGGGGTAACACTGTCGTTTTTTATCTTTCGTCATGGAAAAATACATAAGGGGTAACACTGTCGCTTTTTATCACACGTCATGAAAAAAAACATAAGGGGTAACACTGTTGTTTTTTATCTTTCGTCATGGAAAAAAACATAAGGGGTAACACTGTCGTTTTTTATCTTTCGTCATGGAAAAATACATAAGGGGTAACACTGTCGTTTTTTATCTTTCGTCATGGAAAAATACATAAGGGGTAACACTGTCGCTTTTTATCACACGTCATGAAAAAAAACATAAGGGGTAACACTGTTGTTTTTTATCTTTCGTCATGGAAAAAAACATAAGGGGTAACACTGTCGTTTTTTATCTTTCGTCATGGAAAAATACATAAGGGGTAACACTGTCGTTTTTTATCTTTCGTCATGGAAAAATACATAAGGGGTAACACTGTCGTGTTTTTTTTATCATCGTTGGCTAATAAAACATAAGGGGTAACACTGTTGTTTTTTATCTTTCGTCATAGAAAAAAACATAAGGGGTAACACTGTCGTTTTTTATCTTTCGTCATGGAAAAAAACATGATGAACACTGTCGTTTTTTATCGCTCGTCATCGAATATAACGTAAGGGGTAACACTGTCGCTTTTTATCTTTCGTCATGGAAAAAAACATAAGGGGTAACACTGTCGTTTTTTATCTTTCGTCATGGATAAAAACATAAGGGGTAACACTGTCGTTTTTTATCTTTCGTCATGGAAAAAAACATAAGGGATAACACTGTCGTTTTTTATCACACGTCACGAAAAAATACATAAGGGGTAACACTGTCGCTTTTTATCTTTCGTCATGGAAAAAAACATAAGGGGTAACACTGTCGTTTTTTATCTTTCGTCATGGAAAAATACATAAGGGGTAACACTGTCGTTTTTTTTGCTCTCGTTGAATAAAACATAAGGGGTAACACTGTCGTTTTTTATCACACGTCATGAAAAAATACATAAGGGGTAACACTGTCGCTTTTTATCTTTCGTCATGGAAAAAAACATAAGGGGTAACACTGTCGCTTTTTTTTTATCATCGTTGGCTAATAAAACATAAGGGGTAACACTGTCGCTTTTTATCTTTCGTCATGAAAAAATTACATAAGGGGTAACACTGTCGCTTTTTATCACACGTCATGAAAAAATACATAAGGGGTAACACTGTCGCTTTTTATCTTTCGTCACGGAAAAAAACATAAGGGGTAACACTGTCGTTTTTTATCGCTCGTCATCGAATATAACGCAAGGGGTAACACTGTCGCTTTTTATCTTTTGTCATGGAAAAAAACATAAGGTGTAACACTGTCGTTTTTTTTGCTCTCGTTGAATAAAACATAAGGGGTAACACTGTCGCTTTTTATCACACGTCACGAAAAAATACATAAGGGGTAACACTGTCGCTTTTTATCTTTCGTCATGGAAAAAAACATAAGGGGTAACACTGTTGTTTTTTATCTTTCGTCATGGAAAAAAACATAAGGGGTAACACTGTCGTTTTTTATCTTTCGTCACGGAAAAAAACATAAGGGGTAACACTGTCGCTTTTTATCTTTCGTCACGAAAAAATGACATAAGGGGTAACACTGTCGCTTTTTATCACACGTCATGAAAAAAAACATAAGGGGTAACACTGTTGTTTTTTATCTTTCGTCATGGAAAAAAACATAAGGGGTAACACTGTCGTTTTTTATCTTTCGTCATGGAAAAATACATAAGGGGTAACACTGTCGTTTTTTTTTATCATCGTTGGCTAATAAAACATAAGGGGTAACACTGTCGCTTTTTATCTTTCGTCATGAAAAAATGACATAAGGGGTAACACTGTCGCTTTTTATCACACGTCATGAAAAAATACATAAGGGGTAACACTGTCGCTTTTTATCTTTCGTCACGGAAAAAAACATAAGGGGTAACACTGTCGTTTTTTATCGCTCGTCATCGAATATAACGTAAGGGGTAACACTGTCGCTTTTTATCTTTTGTCATGGAAAAAAACATAAGGTGTAACACTGTCGTTTTTTTTGCTCTCGTTGAATAAAACATAAGGGGTAACACTGTTGTTTTTTATCTTTCGTCATGGAAAAAAACATAAGGGGTAACACTGTCGTTTTTTATCTTTCGTCACGGAAAAAAACATAAGGGGTAACACTGTCGCTTTTTATCTTTCGTCATGAAAAAATGACATAAGGGGTAACACTGTCGCTTTTTATCACACGTCATGAAAAAATACATAAGGGGTAACACTGTCGTTTTTTATCTTTCGTCATGGAAAAATATATAAGGGGTAACACTGTCGTTTTTTTTTTATCATCGTTGGCTATTAAAACATAAGGGGTAACACTGTCGTTTTTTTTTTATCATCGTTGGCTAATAAAACATGAGGGGTAACACTGTCGCTTTTTATCTTTCGTCATGAAAAGATTACATAAGGGGTTACACTGTCGTTTTTTATCTTTCGTCATGGAAAAATACATAAGGGGTAACACTGTCGTTTTTTATCTTTCGTCATGGAAAAATACATAAGGGGTAACACTGTCGTTTTTTTTCTTTCGTCATGGAAAAAAACATAAGGGGTAACACTGTTGTTTTTTATCTTTCGTCATGGAAAAAAACATAAGGGGTAACACTGTCATTTTTTATCTTTCGTCACGGAAAAAAACATAAGGGGTAACACTGTCGTTTTTTATCTTTCGTCATGGAAAAATACATAAGGGGTAACACTGTCGCTTTTTATCACACGTCATGAAAAAAAACATAAGGGGTAACACTGTTGTTTTTTATCTTTCGTCATGGAAAAAAACATAAGGGGTAACACTGTCGTTTTTTATCTTTCGTCATGGAAAAATACATAAGGGGTAACACTGTCGTTTTTTATCTTTCGTCATGGAAAAATACATAAGGGGTAACACTGTCGTGTTTTTTTTATCATCGTTGGCTAATAAAACATAAGGGGTAACACTGTTGTTTTTTATCTTTCGTCATAGAAAAAAACATAAGGGGTAACACTGTCGTTTTTTATCTTTCGTCATGGAAAAAAACATGATGAACACTGTCGTTTTTTATCGCTCGTCATCGAATATAACGTAAGGGGTAACACTGTCGCTTTTTATCTTTCGTCATGGAAAAAAACATAAGGGGTAACACTGTCGTTTTTTATCTTTCGTCATGGATAAAAACATAAGGGGTAACACTGTCGTTTTTTATCTTTCGTCATGGAAAAAAACATAAGGGATAACACTGTCGTTTTTTATCACACGTCACGAAAAAATACATAAGGGGTAACACTGTCGCTTTTTATCTTTCGTCATGGAAAAAAACATAAGGGGTAACACTGTCGTTTTTTATCTTTCGTCATGGAAAAATACATAAGGGGTAACACTGTCGTTTTTTTTGCTCTCGTTGAATAAAACATAAGGGGTAACACTGTCGTTTTTTATCACACGTCATGAAAAAATACATAAGGGGTAACACTGTCGCTTTTTATCTTTCGTCATGGAAAAAAACATAAGGGGTAACACTGTCGCTTTTTTTTTATCATCGTTGGCTAATAAAACATAAGGGGTAACACTGTCGCTTTTTATCTTTCGTCATGAAAAAATTACATAAGGGGTAACACTGTCGCTTTTTATCACACGTCATGAAAAAATACATAAGGGGTAACACTGTCGTTTTTTATCTTTCGTCATGGAAAAATACATAAGGGGTAACACTGTCGTTTTTTATCTTTCGTCATGGAAAAATACATAAGGGGTAACACTGTCGTTTTTTTTTTATCATCGTTGGCTAATAAAACATAAGGTCGCTTTTTTTTACATAAGGTCGCTTTTTATCTTTCGTCATGAAAAAATTACATAAGGGGTAACACTGTTGTTTTTTATCGCTCGTCATCGAATATAACGTAAGGGGTAACACTGTCGCTTTTTATCACACGTCATGAAAAAATACATAAGGGGTAACACTGTCGTTTGTTTTTTATCATCGTTGGCTAATAAAACATAAGGGGTAACACTGTCGCTTTTTATCTTTCGTCATGAAAAAATTACATAAGGGGTAACACTGTCGCTTTTTATCACACGTCATGAAAAAATACATAAGGGGTAACACTGTCGTTTTTTATCTTTCGTCATGGAAAAAAACGTAAGGGGTAACACTGTCATTTTGTATTGGTCGTTGTCAAATAAAACATAAGGGTAACACTGTTGCTTATTATCACACGTCATGAAAAAATACATAAGGTGTAACACTGTCGCTTTTTATCGGTCGTTGTCGAATATAACATAAGGGGTAACACTGTCGCTTTTTATCGGTCGTTGTCGAATAAAACATAAGGGGTAACACTTACGTTTTTTATCGCTCGTCGTCATATAAAACATAAGGGGTAACACTTACGTTTTTTATCGCTCGTCGTCATATAAAACATAAGGGGTAACACTTACGTTTTTTATCGCTCGTCGTCATATAAAACATAAGGGATAACACTTACGTTTTGTATCGTCGTTGTCTAATAAGACATAAGGGGCAACACTGTCGCTTTTTATCCGAGCCAATTAGCCTTACACCTTATGTTTATACCAGCATATAAACACATTTTTTATCGCTCGTCGTCGAATAAAACGTAAGGGTCTCTTTTTATCCGAGCCAACAAGAAGGGTAAACCTTTGAAGGGGGTGACGGTTGGGTTCTGCTGATGTTCGAGGAGTGCCTTTCCTGGTGGCTGAGTGAGTGGGGACTCAAACCCGAGTCTACAGAGTGTTGATCTATCACCCTGTAATATACCACTGCACCACCAGGACACAGAATTTAAATACTTCGGAAGTTATACTTTACCTTACATTTTGTAGAAGAAATAAAGCTGAATATGTAGCTGAGTGACCACCTCCTCCTCCACCCTCCGTATTTGTGTGTTTATATGAGGACTCAAACCTGGGTCAACAGAGTGTTAAACCACTCTCTTACCACTGCACCATCAGGGCACTGAATACAATACACATGTATTTTATTTTACGTTTTATTTGACCAATAAAAAACAACAGTGTTACCCCATACGTTTTGTGTGTGTGTGTGTGTGTGTTTGGCGGGTTGTGTGTCACAACACCACCCCCTGGTGGACATCAACACGGTAGCAGCTTTAAGAGACGCCGTAGCGCGCGCGTGTGTGCGTTTGTGTGTGTGTTACCCATCATAACAGTTAGTCTCACACGGGAAGAAAACACTCCCGTATTCTGAGGGTCTCCTGGTGGGTTCCTTGTTAATTAGTTAACCAGTGAAGTTCTGCCCTCGTCCTCCAGGGGGCGAAGTTTTGTCACTTCGAGTCTACACACACACACACACACACACACACATGTAAAAAAACTAACTATAACCCTAAAAGTAAAGAGAAAACCCCAAAACCTAGCCCTAATAGTAAAGCCTCAAACCAATGTAAACATTATTAGCCTTACACGTTATCATTGCGTTTGCGCCACTTAAAATACGTCCCTACATGTGCCAAGACTATGTTTGCATGGAGTGGGGATGAAGAAAAGACAAGGAGACGCTGATCGATCACTTTTGTTTCATTAAGAGCCCTGAAATGGTTTCACAGGTAGAGTTCACAGGCACGTTGCTGCGTGCAATCCGTCTTTAATCACTTTACAAACCACAGGAACAACGGAGAACCCTGAAACAGGACTCACCCCCCAAAACACTTTATAAATGAATAAATGTATAAGTACATTTAAAACAAACCAATAATGTGTCTCAATATGCACTCACAGCATCAGCCAATAATTTATTCCCCAAAATGTATCCCTGATCTCAATAAATCTGCCGAAGCACGAACTACACACTGTTAAATGTCAATAAACATAAACTGCCAATCGTATACACGTATACGTTGAACCATTCTTAAGACGCAACATCGATTTAAAATAAACTCGCAATGAGTGAATGTGCCAAAATGGCGGCAGGGTATCCAGAAAAAAATGAGGACCCAAAGAACACCTCGAATGACCACCTCCACCTCGAATGACCACCTTCATCTTCAATGACCACCTTCATCTTCAATGACCACCTCCACCTCGAATGACCACCTTCATCTTCAATGACCACCTTCATCTTCAATGACCGCCTGCTCCTCTACCTCGAATGACCACCTTCATCTCCATAGACCGCCTCCACCTCCACAGGTCTCTGGGACTCAGCATGCTGTGAGCGTAGCCTCGTCTTCATCACTTGAAGAAGGGTCCTCGGAGCTTGGTCTGCACCTGGTCCCTCTTGGCCTGCCGCTCCCTCAGGTAGGCCTTCAGCTTGTCCGTGGAGAAGCTGACCAGGGAGCCCCCCTGCTGGGCGGGGCCCCGGGGGGCCCTCACCCAGGGGCTCTGCAGGCACTCTGCCGCCGTGGGTCTCCCCCTGCACAGAGGGCCGGGGTCAGGGGTCAGGGGTCAGCGGTCAGCGGTCAGGGGTGAGGGGTGAGGGGAGGTCGTCCTCTGGTGCTCGGCAGCTCTCGTCGTAAACGTCTTTTATTGGGACCAGTTAAATTCTTAACACGCCTCGGTCGTAAATGCTGTGTAGCGGCCTTATCGGGCTCTCTGTCGTAAACATAATGTTGTGGTTCTATCGGGTTGTCGGTCTTAAACGTAATGTTGTGGTTTTATCGGGTTGTCGGTCGTAAACATAATGTAGTGGTTCTATCAGGTTGACGGTCTTAAACGTAATGTAGTGGTTCTATCGGGTTGTCGGTCGTAAACATCATCTCACAGTTCTCTGTCGTAAACGTACCATAGTGGTTCAATCGGGTTCTCGTCACAAACATTTGGCGGGTGTCGGTCATAGACATCGTGTAGAGGTTTTATCGGGTTCTCGGTCGTAAACGCCACGTAGCAGCTCTATCGGGTTGAACTCGGTGTTGGTTAGGGACGCAGTCTTCATCATCATTCATATCACGACCGGCGTGTTGCTCACCAGGCTTTGGGGTTCAGGCTGGTCTTCATGAAGTTGATGGCCCCCTCGGACAGACCCGGGTAGCAGCGGCTGAACTGGATCTTCCCCTTCCGGATGTTCCTATCCTGCTCCCAGCCCAGCTCCGAGTGGAACGGAGCGTCGGCGCTGAACCTACGAGGAGGAGGAGGGAGGAGGAGGAGGAAGGAGCTCTCATTATGTGTGGAGAGGGGGAGAGAGAGAGAGAGAGAGAGAGAGAGAGAGAGAGAGAGAGAGAGAGAGAGAGAGAGAGAGAGCTGATCCTGTCCTCACATGATGAAGGCCAGGACGCCGATGGCCCAGATGTCCGTCTCCGGTCCGACTCCGTTGCCTTCCAGAATCTCGGGAGCTTTTGGAAGCACAATGTAAACTGACAGACAGACATAACGCATCTTCATAAACACGACACGCCATTTTTCTGTCGATACAGAAAAATTCATTGAAAAACAACGACGATGAGAATGGTGAATGATCGATGAGAAACAAGCAGCTGAGAACATGTGGTGGGGTTGGTTAGGGTGAGCTAGGTCCTTCCATCCATCTCCCGTCAGCGCGTACCTTTGCTGCTGCATTCTGTTGAAGGCCATGACGTCAAAAAGGACGGGATTAGTCCATTAGTGTGTGTCAGTTTATGTATCCAAATTTGAATTCCAAATTGTGATTTTTTTCATAAACTTTTATACTTCATGGAAAACATCTATACTATATATAATATTAGATAAAATAATATTCATAAACATATCAGTGTGTCCTTGAGCACGTACCTTTGTTTTCGGCCAGCCCCTGGAAGTGCTCTATGTGGACGGGCTGCCCGGGGGTGAAGGGCTGAGCGGAGCCCAGGTCCACGATCTTCAGCTGGTTCTGCTCGTTCACCAGCACGTTGTCCGACTTCAGGTCCAGGTGCACCACCCAGCGGCCGTGCAGGTAGTCCACCGCGCCCAGGATCTGGACCAGCAACTCGGCCACGTGCTTCTCAGAGTACAGGTCTCTGCCAAGGGAGGTCCGTCATTTGTCACGTATTGAATATTTTTAATGTTATATTTCGCGTTTTATGATGAAGATGAACACAAAGGACACTGATTTAGGCTGGTTGTACATCTGTGTTGTCGATGCTTTCTTGGCCCTTTGACTCTCACAAGATGTTCACAGTGCTACATGATGCTCTGTAATGAAACACAACGTTCACTAGAAGATATACTGTACATCTACCACGTTCACCATTTATAATCCTTATTCAAGTAATTTATTCATTTAATGTCATTTAATTTAAAACAAAAAACAAAAAAAAATGTTACTTGAAGAGTCTACTCATATGAACTTGTATGTATACATTTATTTATATATATATATATAAAAAAAAAAAGTCTTTCAAGACCCCTGACGCGTGACCCCCAGCAGGGGGCGCTCACCTCTGGGCCAGGCTGGGCAGCAGCTCGCGGCCGGGGCACAGCTCCAGCACCAGCAGCAGGTATGCGGGGGTGATGTAGGCGGCGTGCAGCTGCACCAGGTGGCGGTGGTGCAGGCGCCGGAGGATCAGGTACTCCCTCAGCACGCCCTGCCGCTGCTCGGGGCCGTAGGGCGTCAGCTTGGCCGCGCACACGCGCCCGCTCTGGGCGTCGCGGCACTGGGTGATGACGCTGAAGCGACCCCTGGGGGGAGGGAGGGAGGGGAGGGAGGAGGGGGAGAGTAGGAGGAGGGGGAGAGGGAGAGAGAGGGGGAGGGAGGGTAGGAAGGAGGGGGAGAAGGAGAGTGAGGGGGAAGGAGGGAAGAGGGAGGGGAGAGGGGGAGAGAGGGAGGGGGAGGGAAGGGAGAGGAGGAGGAGGTGGAGAGAGGGGAGGAAGGAGAGGGAGAGGGAGAGAGGGGGAGGAAGGGAGGGGGAGGGAGAGAGGGGGAGGGAGGAAGGGAGGGGGAGGGGGAGTGGGAGGGAGAGAGTGGTAGACCGAGAGGGAGAGAGAGGGGTGGAAGGAGGGGGAGAGGGAGATAGAGGGGGAGGGAGGAAGGGGGGAGAGAGGGAGAGAGGGGTAGAGAGAGGGAGAGGGCAGAGACAGCAGGTGGGAGAGAGAGACAAAGTTGGAGAACTCTTTACCGAGAGATTCTATTTCTAACTACAATCTGTTCTTAATTCGTACTGGACCATGTCCACCGATTAAACACTACCAGCCATGGTATTCCAGTTGGTTCCCACAGTGTATGGTACGTGAGGATCCTACCTGTTGATCTCAGAGAGGAAGCTGTAGGTCTTGTGTGAGGGCTGTGCGCCCCCGACGGCCCTCGTCTCTGGGGAGTCCGTCTGGATGAGCGGCAGCTGGACTTCTGCGGAGGAGACAGAGTTGGCATTTTTGTAATTTTTTACTAAAATTCTTTAATGAAAGTTCCTAAAGTTGAAATTTAGATAATACATTAAAATATGGGGCCGTATCACCATACAGTCGCTTACATTACTGAATTATCTATACTTTATGAACTTTTATTTGAAAATAAAAATTATACAAAAAAATATATTAATATTATCTGTTGTTGTTTGTTTGCGTGCAGATGCACTGATGGATCAGTTCCTAAACCAGCGAGAGGTCGGGGCGACGGGTCCGCTCCCTTGCCTTCGGGGTGAGTTGCCATGACGACGGGGAGCGAGGGCTCGCTGAAGGAGCCGGCCCCCTGTTGGGTGACGACGCCCACCCTGAAGACGTAGGAGGCCCCCCGGGGCAGGTCCTTCACCACGAGGACGTTCTCCGCCACCCCCTCCGAGAGGGCCCGCCACTGGACCCCTGAGGGGACACGCAGGGGGGAGTCAACTCACACCCTCGCATCATCGGATCAGGCCCCCGCTTCAGCAGTGACGTGGGCGCGGGTATGTGGTGAAAAGCAAGACAGGAAGGTGGATCTATGACCTGGACAACACTTGATGGGCGTTTATGTCGATTTTGGTGGTGATGAATGTTTTTGGGGTATTTTTTATACTTTGGGTAAGAATCAGAAACTCCTTCTCATTACTGGCCCTATGGGCCGCTAAGTGAACTGCAAGCAGCTGGAGCTCACGCATTAATGCCTTCGAGATACTAACAATCTTAAAGTGAAGTTTGTTATAATCATAACAATTGTAAAATAAACATACAAATTAAAGAGTTATGGGAGAAGAGACATTTATGCTATTATTAGTTCTTGGACGTCAATTCCTTCCTTCTTCCCGGAGAAAACTAGCCCAGTTCAACTATAAAAGATTTTTTAAGTAAAACTAATACCTGTCCATATATTAGCAACTTAGCAAGGAAAGTAACCACTACTCATGAGCAACTATTCATAAAGAAAAAAAATGATCCGTCTTTGGTTTTACTCCTTGCCACCCACCGTCCGAGCAGTACTGTACGCAGTAGAGCGCCGGGGAGGGGGTCTGGACCTGCTTCCACACCAGGAGGACCCCGCCCCCGTCCAGCTGGACCACGTCAGGCCTGCTGCGCCGGGGCGGCGGCTCTGGAGGGGGGGGGGGGGGGGGGGGGGTCAGCGTTAGCGAGAGGACAGAGCGGGACTGATCTGGGGCCAGGCGTAACGGAAGGGGACCGCTACCTTTGGTCTTCTTGAAGGCCGGTATCTTGAAGGAGGACAGCAGCCGGGACACTTTGTTCTGAGGGCTCTCAGATCCGGAGGGACTGCCCTTTTTAGGAGGGATGGGAGATCCTTTCACGATCGGCCCTTTTACACAAAGACATGACGGGCAGAAACGTTAGACTTTAAAACACAACATAAACCTAACCAAATAGAAAGGTTGTAAGACAACAGCATCTTTATGAAGTGAAGTCCAGCCACAATTTGTGGTGCACTAGTATGTGATCAAATATGGGATATGGGATTTGTGTTGTTTTCCAATTGTCCTTTCATTCTGACTAACAGGTGTCTGCTCTTATGGAAGGAGGAGGCAACCGTTCATCTTCCACCAGTTCCCCTCCCTTCACTAGTTCACCTCCCTTCACTAGATCACCTCACCTCCCTTCACTAGTTCACCTCCCTTCACTAGTTCACCTCCCTTCACTAGTTCACCTCCCTTCACTAGATCACCTCACCTCCCTTCACTAGTTCACCTCCCCTCCCTTCACTAGTTCAGCTCCCCTCCTTCACTAGTTCACCTCCCTTCACTAGTTCACCTCCCCTCCCTCACTAGTTCACCTCCCCTCCTTCACTAGTTCACCTCCCTTCACTAGTCCACCTCCCCTCCCTTCACTAGTTCACCTCCCCTCCTTCACTAGTTCACCTCCCTTCACTAGTTCACCTCCCCTCCCTTCACTAGTTCACCTCCCCTCCCTCACTAGTTCACCTCCCTTCACTAGTTCACCTCCCCTCCCTCACTAGTTCACCTCCCTTCACTAGTTCACCTCCCTTCACTAGTTCACCTCCCTTCACTAGTTCACCTCCCTTCACTAGTTCACCTCCCCTCCCTTCACTAGTTCACCCCCCTCCCTCACTAGTTCACCCCCCTCCCTCACTAGGTCCCCTCACCTCCCTTGGTTAGGTCCTCCTTGCTGGATGATTTGAACAGCTTGGTGAGGCTGGAGGCCGACGCCCTCATCTTCTTCCTCAGGGTCATGGTGGGGGTGTCCGGGGCCATGATCTCCCCCAGGGTGGGGCCCAGGCCGGGGGTCTCCAGCGGGGCGTAGGAGTGGCCCGTCCAGGACTGCCGGCGGAAGATCTTCATGAGGCCCAGCTTGGGGGACCGCCCCGGGGGGATCTTGATCTCCAGGGCGGGGGCCGAGGCGTGCCTCTGGAGCCCCTGGCTGCCCGTCTTGTCCTTGGTCCTGGGGGGTCTCTCCGGGGACTGGAGGGACGTCAGGCTGGGGCTGGGGCTGGGCTGAGCCCCGGAGGGGGCCCCCGCCCGGTGGAGGCTGCCGCCGCTGCTGGCCGCCAGGTCCTGGTGGGAGCGGGTCCGGGCCCGGGGCGGGGGCAGGGGGGCCGCGCTCTTCGGCTCGGCGTCCACCTCGGAGAACCGGAGCGAACACGGAGCACCGTACCTCTGGCCGGGCCGGAACCGGGCGGCAGAGAGGATGGGAGCCGCCTCCTCACAGGGGCCCGGTCCGCTGGGGGACTCCGAGTCCCCGTGCACCCGGACGAGGGGCCCGGCCAGGGGACTGTGGGACCCCGCCGGGTTCCCCACCTCCAGGGGCTCCCGATGCGTCATGGGCGCCCTCTCCCCCATCAAAGGCCTCCTCTCCCCCATCAGTGGGCTCCTCTCCCCCATCAGTGGCCTCTTCTCCCCCATCAGTGGGCTCTTCTCCCCCGCCTGGAGCCTGGAGCCGACCAGCGCTCCCCCTAGGAAGAGGCTCCCCTGGACCGGAGCCACGGAGCCTCTCCTTCTGGACGTCCGGCCGGCGACCGGCGGGGCCAGCAGCTGCCTCCGCCGCCCTTCGTCGTCAGTGAACTCCTCCTTCACGCTCCGGCTGCCCCCCCCCTCCTCCTCCTCCTCCTCGGCCCGCCCCGGGCTCCGCTGGGGCGAGGCGGGCGAGCGGCGGGAGCACTCGTCCAGTGACCGGCTCCTCCGGTGGGGGGGCGGGTTGGCCTGGGACAGGCTGACGCCGCTGTCGAAGGAGCACGACGTCTGCATGGGCGGCTGGGCCGAGGCGGCGCGGCGCGGCCCGCGCCCGGCCTCCGCCTCGTCCTCCACGTACTCGATGAGCGGCTCGCTGAGCCGGCCCGAGAGGCTGCGGCGCAGCGGGCGCCGGCCGCGCTCCTGCTTCTTGGCCTGGAAGCGGTCCCGGAGGGTGATGTGGCGGGCCGAGAGCGGCGACAGCTGCTGGGAGGAGCTGTGGAAGGTGCTGCGGATCACGCTGCCCCGCGGGACGCGGCCGCCGTCGCTGCCCGAGCCCTCCTCGCCCTCCGAGTGGTACAGGGCCGGGCTGCCGTCCCGGCTGGGCCGCCGCTCCCTCTGGGGGGTCCGCTGGCAGGACGGCTCCGAGGAGCCCACCGACTGCTTGCTGACGCTCCGAGCCAGCCCGCTCCGAGCCAGCTCGCCGTCCTCCTCCTCCTCTTCGTCCTCTTCGTCGCCGAGCGTCTCCTCCTCCTCCTCCTCCTCCTCCTCCTCGTCCTCGGAACCGAAGCGCCGCGCGATGAAGGGCGGCGGGATGCGGGCCTGCTCCGCCAGCGGGTCGTAGCCCTCCTCCTCCTCTTCGTCGTCGTCGTCCTCCTCTTCCTCGGTGGGGCTGGCGTGCTGGAAGAAGTCCCAGGAGTCGGCCTCGTCGTACTCGGAGGAGGAGCCGCTGCTGGGCGAGGAGCTGCTGTGGTCGCGGGGCTCCCGGGGGACCGTGGCGGCCGTGTCCCTGAGAGGGGCCCCCAGCAGCTCGGGGAGGGGCCGCAGCGTGAGCACGGAGCCGATGCAGGTCAGCGACCGCTGGGCGTGCAGAGGGTCAGAGAGGGAGAAGTATCAAATGTACAAATATTTTAATTTTTATATATATATTATAAAAATATATATTTATTTTTAATATATATATTATAAATATATTTTCTTTTATTTTCTTTGATGTATAAATATATTTATAAAAATATATATATATATTCATATATGTATATTTATTTTTTTCATCTTAAATTTATAAATTACAATTTTATATTTATAAATCCATTTTTTTTAATTGAACATTTTTATTGATCATACTGAAATATTATGATTTAATTTACAGGTATTCATTCAATTCTGTCTAAAATGTTGGAGCAGCTTATTGTCCAAAGTGTTGTAGCAGCCGGTATGTTCTAACGACCTACCTGCCATTTCCTCCTGGAGATAAAGACCTTCAAGCTCCTCGTGTTGATGTCGTCCGTGTCCTCGACTGCGTGCTCCTCCTGAAACAGGTTCATGACAGCGGGTGGCTCTGAGCTCTGGCATGACTAAGACTCACTGTGCCTAAGAACAGCCAGACGTTAAACTCACCAGGAACCACTCATGGCTCAAGCACTCAGACGCAGTGGGTCTCCTCCTTAAAGAAAAATTATCATACAAGAAACAATTCATACTTTGATATTCATCATTTTAGAAAACATATTTACAACAACAAATATGTTTTGCTGTATGGAAACGGTCAACATGCCCTAAATGTAAATGTAAATGTCTCATTAGGGGACTTAGTCGTGTTCCTCCTTTACAACATGATATCTGATGTGGGGGCTTGGGTCAGGGGGGGAGTCATAAGTATTTGGCCTGTTTAGCCCTTTGAGACTGTAATGGAGATTAAGGGCTGCACAAATGATGAATTGAATCGAAGGTATTGGTATGGGTGCGTGAGCTACAGGTGTCTCAGGGTGTTGTGGGTGGACCAATAAGAAGCTCAGGTACTCAGGCTCCGGTTGGAGGACCAGGCGCAGGAAGTCCTGGGCCTCGGGGGTGCGGCCGGTCAGGTCGGGGCTCTCCCAGCTCAGGGTCCCCTCCCCCACCCGGAGCAGCGTGGCGCGGTCCGTCTCCCCGGCGAAGGGGCAGCGGCACGTCAGGCTGTCAACGACACGTCGGGACCGCCCGTCAGCACACCGACCAATCCTGTACTACCGCCGAGGGGCCGAGGCACGATAAGGCCTCGCCACGGTTCTAGATGTACGTACCAGAGGAAGGCGATCACACCCAGCGACCTGGCAGGGGGAACACGACAGAGGGTTAGCGCAGGATGAAGACAAAGCAGAGGACATGGAGTCAACATGTGGCTCAGGAGTGTCGAAGTGTCCCTGAGCAAGACACCTCACCCTAACTGCTCGGGATGAGCTTGCATGGCTGATACCGCCATTGGTGTGTGAATGTGTGAATCTTGGGCACTGTTGGACACTACTATTGCACTACTGACTGCGTGCTGCTGTCTATACCCACCGCCCCCGTTTGCATCTGCCTATGCGCAGATCTCTCATCCATCTAAGTACACGGAGACACCATCTCATCCAGATCTGCATCTAACGCGTGACCTCGTGGATCACCTCTAGATCATCGGTCAGACCCACCACACGTCCGTCGCCCCGGTGACGGGCTCCTGGTGAACGATCTCCGGGGCCACGAACTCTGGCGTCCCGAACTTGCTGTACTGGTGTCGGGACGCGTCCATCTCCTGGCTGAAGCCGAAGTCGCAGATCTTGACCTCGTCTCGCGGCGGGTACACCATCAGGATGTTATCGGGCTGGGAACAGACGAGGGAGGAGAGTGAGGAGACATGGTGGAGCAGTCTGACCATGAGGTCAGAGAGGACCCAGACATCACCGTTATGCTCCGTATCTCCTCCAAGAGACATGGAGGAGATATGGAGCATACGCTGATGTCTGACCACGAGGCCATGGAGGACCTCGATGATCTCCAGACGTCTGGCTCACCTTGAGGT
Source organism: Gadus macrocephalus (assembly GCF_031168955.1). NCBI lineage: Eukaryota > Metazoa > Chordata > Actinopteri > Gadiformes > Gadidae > Gadus > Gadus macrocephalus. The sequence goes on from NC_082393.1 coordinate 2,009,508, forward strand.
CCAGGTGCAGGATGTTCATGCTGTGGATGTGAGCGACGCCCTCCAAGATCTGCTGGAGGTACGACTGGACCTGAGGAAACCAAACGGCATCGGTGACATTTCAATGTCGTCATACAAAGTTGATCAAGTAAAGGATATTGTGTGATGTACATGTCTGTCTACCTCTCTCTCTGTGACCGATGCCTTGAGCAGCAGATGGTCCAGAAGTCCATAAGGACAGCAGCTGTAACGTTGTTAGGGACTGAACGCGCATTAATGGATGGTCGATCTGTTTAAATTCATCTTTCTTAGAGCTTAGTGATAATGTCTTAAAAGTAGTGTAAAGGAACTGATAGTAAAAGGGATCTGTAGTCCCACATAAGAATAGAAGTTCAGGAGTAGAGAGTGTTAAAGAGTAAATGCTTGTGATCCTGCTCAGTGTCCCAGGATACACCTCGGTGACCAGGACCAGGGTGCGTCGGGTGCAGAAGAAGTCCAGCAGACAGGCCACCCTGGGGTGGGCCAGGCGGGACAGCAGGTCCCTCTCCTGGAAGGCCCGGGTTCTGGTGCTGTTCCTCAGGGGCAGGAACTTGGCCGCGAAGCCCTCCCCGGTCCTCCTGTGGACCACGCGCTTCACCACGCCGAACGCCCCCCTGGGGAGGGGAGGAGACGTGATGGGTGAGGGGCGCGGTGGAGGTCGCTGCTGGGACAGCCCGGTGTTGAACGACAACCGAGAGCATCACGGCGGTGGAAGACGAGGCGCCGGTTCACCTTCCCACTTCCTCGTGGATGTCGTAGACGGAGAACAGCTTCCTCCGCCTGCCCAGCTCCACCTCCCGCTCCTCCACCTCCAGCGGTCCTACGGGGAAGACGTACGGTCGGCCATGAGGTCGTCTTGAACATCTCCAGTTCTCCCTCGTGATAATCGCAGAGCGTCGCATTGATCCAACATAATGGGGTTGTGTTGTAGAAGACAAATGTCTGCAACACCCCCTCCCACTCCCCCCCTCCCCTCCCTCCCTCCCTCCCTCCCCTCCCACTCCCTCCCTCCCCCCCTCTCCTCCCTGTACCTCCATCCCTTGTGTCAGACCCCCAGGTTGACCACAGCGCTGACCGGGGGTGCAGACTCACCTTCCTCCACAATGAGCTCCGCCTGGCAGGAGGCGTGTCCCGAGTCGTTGTAGGCCAGGCAGGTGTACATGCCGCTGTCCTCCCCCTCAGGACAGACCACCGTCACCGAGCAGCGGGCCCCCTGCTGCCTCATCTCCACGTTGTCATTGGCTGAGAGCTCCTCCTCGTCCTCCAATCACAGTGTGTCATACATTTAACATGGAGGGCATTTAGCCGACGCTTTTATCCAAAGCGACTTACAATAAGTACGTTTGTCAGAAGAGAAACAATAACAATATCTCTGTCGGTACAGTAAGGATGTTTATAGAACCAAGTGCCAAGCACTAACCATCACTAGGTTAACCCATTCCCCGTACACAACACAGATAGCTAGGGTAATATTCTACACGATGCTAAGTACTATTTTAAAGTGCCAGGATGTACCACACACAATGAGGGCTTAATATTTGTGCTAGTGCCGACCTTGTACCACTGTATGTGGGGGGCGGGTCTTCCTGTGATGATGGCAGTGAAGACAGCTGATTGGCCGGGCTCCACGCACAGGCTCTCTGGGGGAACCTGAACGAAGGGAGGAGCTGGGAAAAAAAACAAGAAACGGACTCCAGTAGGATTGGGGGTTGAATGGGTCGGCTGTGTTGCTGGTTGTGTTGGGGACTAAAGTACCATCTTGGATCTCCTGCATGGGCTCTGAGATGAAGAGCTCCTCCTCCTCTCCCTCGGGGTAGTAAAGGGGCTCTTGGGTGGGGGTCTCCGTGGGTGGGGGGGTAGCTTCACCCACTTCAGGAAGACCTTCAGCACTGCAGAGAGAGTGCATCAGTTCACTATTAAGAGGAGGACGGGGGGAGAGGAGGCGATGGATGAAGCTGGACTCACTCCTCTGAGCTCCCTGGACCGAAGAGGCTCCTCACGATGGACTTGGGACTGAAGTCCGTCTGCAGCCACTTCTTCACCAGGACGGCGGACCAGCCTTCTGAGTCGGCGTCTGGGGGAACCAAACCCTCCATCTTAGCACCTCTTAACATGTGGAGGTGGAGCGGGAATAGTAAACGATGGAAGATCTTCCGGTTGACTTAACTTTGGGGTCATATTTATAAATTAATTATAATAATTATACTCATATGGCGAGGAGAGGAATTTTGAGAGCGGTACAGTACCTTTACCTTCACAGAGATTGAGAGAGATGGCAGATTTAACTTCTTACCTCACATGAACCAGGGTCAAACCCCCGTTAACCCACCATATCAACGGGATATGGACCATACCATTCCCCAGGTGGCTCTAGAAGACCTAACAGCACATGCCCGTCTCAAGGTGGGAGAATGGAGAATTAGATCGGCATGCATCAGGAGCAGGAAGATGTTGAGATGTTGTTTCATGCACTTAGATGAGGACTTACATGAGAGACTTCCTGCTGTCCGTCTCATGAAGGGAGGAGGATGACAGTGAATACGGATGAACAAAATGGTGGACGGACGCCCAAAAGGAAATGAGACAAAACAAAGATTCCTGCGGTGCTAATTCAACGACTATGACCTGAGGATCTGTTATACAAACCTCACAGGATTACACTGGATTATATTCCTTTCGATGCTATTATCGTAGAATGATAGCAAAGGGTTCTTTTGAACCACAAAGATGAGAGAACAATGAAGGAAATGTCAGTCATGGGGCTTCTGGAAATGGAAGAACAGATGATGAAAACAGGCACACACAAAAACATCCAATACATGACTGTATCAATGTCTTCTGATGGTGGGGACGTAGATATGGTGTTTGGTGGAGCGGTGGTGTCGGAGGTGATGGAGGAGGTTTGGGTGGAGGTGTTGAGGTTGGGGTCAGGGGAAATGGAATGGGATGTAACCTACACCCTGCCTTCATAATAACCGTGACATGGGGTGTAGGTAAGAGAGTGAGTGAGTGAGAGAGTGAGAGAGTGAGAGAGTGAGAGAGTGATCTGTGATGGGGTCGACGACAGTGTTGAGAGGCTGGGAGGTGGAGGGCTGGGGGGAGTTTGGGGGCTGTGTTTGGTAGTGTAGGGGAGCGGGTCTGAATTTAAAGTGTTCAATGTCTATGTCCTGGTCCCACTAAAAGTATTCCCAGTGTTTCCTTGTACCACCAGGGTGTTTATAACTGAGAAACAACGCTAATAAACCTCTCTTGGGGGCCCCGGGCCCCTGTGATGCGTGTTTACCTGGCTCGTCTGGGACCGGCCTACCTTTGGGGGACAAGTCCTGCGGTTCGACGATCTCGCTGTCAATCGACGGCACGTAGGCGGGGCAAAGCCCGGCCTTGCACTTGGCGCAGCCCATGGGGTTCGAGAGCTAGGGCAGAATAATATTAATACTAATAATAATAAAAGCAGTGACGGTAACCTGACGTCAAATATATATGGCCTTGTTATGCTAGATTTCTGAAACATAGCACCTGGGGGTTCGGGTATATTGCTCAAGGATGCCACCACGTAGTTTGTGGACATTATTGGGGATAAATACCTCGATATTTTGGCTTTGAACACTTTGAGCCACTACATTTACATTTAGGGCATTTCTATCCTTTAGCATTTTTTTTATAGACACTTTTATCCAAAGCGACTAACAATAAGTACATTTGTCAGAAGAAAGAGAAAGAACAAAATATCGCTGTCGTCGGTACAGTAAGGATGTGCAGTGGAACCAAGTGCCACTACTACACAATCGATATATTCTTTAAAACCATCCTTATTCTGATGCACCTCTTGACTCGCGTCTCGTACCTCGCACTCGTAGAGGCCGACGTCGGCCTCGGTGGGGCTGACGACGGTCAGGGTCAGGATCCCACTGCGGGCGTCGTTGGAGATCCGGTACTTACTCCGGTCCGTCAGCTCTACGCCATCTTTACCCCACCTGGCGACACAGAGGATAACTCAGGGGTCAGTCGGGTCCACGGTAACAACTGTCCTTTTGATAAGGGTTGGGGTGGGTGGGGGTGGGGGGGGCTGTACCTGACTCTGGGCAGGGGGGTGGAGAGGGTGGAGCAGATGAACTGGAGGTCCTCCCCCTCCATCAGACACATGCTCTCCAGTCGGCTGAGGAACCTGGGAGGAGCTGGGGAGAGGAGGGGTGAGTTACACCTCGTCTACATGGATTACATGTGGCTTAGACTGTTTGACTTTTTCACTTTTCGCTTCTGTTTATCTTCTCGAATATACATTTTGACCATCATTCATATATATATTTACATTACATTTGGGGCATTTCGCAGACACTTTTATCCAAAGCGACGTGCAACCATTCATGCACACATTCACACATCACCGACGGCGGAGTCGACCACGCAGGGCGACAGCCGGCTCGTCGGGAGCGGTCAGGGTGAGGTGCCTTGCTCAGGGACACCTCCACACACACCTAGGAGACCGAACTAGCAACCTTCCGGTTACAAGTCAACCTTAGGTGGTGATATATTTTTCGCATATTTTTTCCAATACCTCTTTCAAACCTAATTAGCAATTTAAATAATGGGTATGATGAAGAGATTTAAATTCATTCTAAATCAAAGTGAAGATCGGTCTGAACGGAGGAATGGCCGGCGGCGGGCCCTCACCCTCCACGGTGACGCGGGCCAGGGTGCTGGCGCTGCCCACCGGGCTGAGGGCGTAGCAGAGGTACTGGCCCCCGTCCCCCGGGGCCAGGCCGTCCAGCACCAGGCTGTGCGCCCCCGACCGCCGGGCCGTCAGGATGTGGCGCAGGTCCACGTCCAGGTGGAGCCCGTCTGGGGGCACCACAACACCACGTGTTAGGGGCAGCGCCACCATTTGCATTTACATTTACATTTAGTGCACTTGGCAGACTGCGGAGATTGTGGTTCGAACCAAGAACCAGGCTGGGGGTCAGAGACCAAAACCATTAAAAGCAACGAGAACATTTGCATTTACATTAAAGGCATTGATCCAATGAGACTCACAATAAGTACATTTGTCAGAAGAAAGAGAAACAACAATTTATCACTGTGGGTACAGTAAGGAGGTTCATAGAACCAAGTGCCAAGCACTTACAATCACTAGGTTAACCCTTTCCCTGTGTACAACAAGGCTAGCTAGGATAAAATGCTTCACAATGTTAAGTACTATTTTTAGGTGCCAGGATACGACATGTACGCGGTTGTATGTACAGGATACGACATAGGTTGCGTAAGAAGGGTGTTTTACGAGAGTAAGGGAAAATGGGCGGTGAGGGTAAGGAGGGAGGCGATGCAGAGTCCAGGTGAACTCTGAACAAGTGATCAAAGATTGATTCAATCTACTCCAGCCAATGCAAATCAAATACTGGATTGGTTTGGATGGGCACTATGCAGATATGACACAATAGTCCCCAACATTTAACCGCACCCTAATATTGTGCTGTCTTCGGAAAGAACACAACAAGTGTGTGCGACAGAAGCCGGGGTACCATGGCACTCTGTGATCGACTCTGTGACCCCGCTGGGGCCCCGTACCTTTGAGCCAGCTGACTACCGGGGCGGGGGAGCCGGTCACCCTGCAGGCCAGCTGGATGGTCTGCCCCGGCTGGGTGGTGACGTCTGACAGCTGCTCCTCAAACACTGGAGGGCCTGGGACACGCAGACACACGCCATGGAACCAAACAGGGTAGAAGAGACACAGAATGACCTTGTATTGTATATACAGGAGGATCCTCTGTGTGTCAAAATGGATATGATGAGATAAGCATTATTAATCAAAGACCAGATATTTGGGTGTCACAGCAGCAGAATTGCATGACGATACAATTAGTAGAAAATAACTTTTTTAAATAAGAGTTTAAATATTGAACTAGATTTTCATTAAATAGAGGTCTGATCGTTTGCTCTGGTCTGACTGATCAGAGAGGGACTCACTGCAGCAGGGGAGCTCAGAGGTCTGATCGTTTGCTCTGGTCTGACTGATCAGAGAGGGACTCACTGCAGCAGGGGAGCTCAGAGGTCTGATCGTTTGCTCTGGTCTGACTGATCAGAGAGGGACTCACTGCAATAGATCAGCTCAGAGGTCTGATCGTTTGCTCTGGTCTGACTGATTGAGGGACTCACTGAAGCAGGTGAGCTCAGAGGTCTGATCGTTTGCTCTGGTCTGACTGATAGAGGGACTCACTGCAGCAGGGGAGCTCAGAGGTCTGATCGTTTGCTCTGGTCTGACTGATAGAGGGACTCACTGCAGCAGGGGAGCTCAGAGGTCTGCTGGAGCTCCCTGAGGTCCCGGAGCCAGGAGAGCTTGACCAGGGTGGAGCGGCCCTGGAGGGTGTAGGTCCGCACCGAGCCCCGGTGCTCGTGGCCCAGCACCCAGCTCCTCTCGTCGCCTCCCCCCCCGGGACCGTCCTTCACCTTCAGGTCGTTCAGCTGGGAGGGGGGGGGGGGGGGGGGAGGAATGTGAGGGAGGAAGGGGGGAGGGAGATTTAAGGTCTGTACGCTCAGAGTGTAGTGACGGTCGGTACAACTTGAGTGCATTGATGTCATTATGAGAATATTATAAAAAGTGAATTGTGATTTTATTCCGCTGTTCATTGTTTTGTATTCAAATAATATGCATTGCTTGCTTTTTATATATATAACTATATACATATCTATATATCTATACATATATGTGTGTGTTTAAAGAAGATAATGAATAATTGGTTTCCAAACATATTCATATCCAACAATAGTTCTTTGGTTGATGCCAGGGGGATAAAAACCGACATAGGACCTTTTGGTGACGATTCAGATGCTAATCAGGGTTTTCCTCTGCATTAAGCATACACCTTCCTCTCACCTTCATCTTGTTTTTGAAGCCGTAGACGTCTGCGTTGGCCCCGGGGCCCCTCTTCAGTTTACACAGGATCACACAGTCCTTGAAGAGGAACACTTGTCTCTGCTGCCCTCTGCTGGCCGTCTTCATCTCCGGGGATTCCTCCCACACCGTCAAGACCCCCTGAGAAGGAAAGGGGCGCAAACGATGTTCACAGTGAAGCAGTGAAGCACTCGACATCAAAGGCAGTTTCACAACAGGTTGGCTTCCTGACTGCTGAGTTAATTGTTAGGGTAGTGTTAGGGTTAGGTTAACCTGGCACTTTATGTACACACTTATTGTATGTTGCACGTCCTGGCCCTTAATGTACGCACTCATTGTTTGTTGTACATCCTGGCACTTAACGTACGCACTTATTGTATGTTGTACGTCCTTGCACACAGATATTACTTAGCATTGTGTAGCATCTTATCCTAGCTATCTTTGTTGTATAAGGGGAATGGGTTAACCTAACAATTACACTCGTTTCCATGAACATCCTTACGGTACCGACAGCGTTATATTGTTGTTTCACTTTCTCCTGACAAATGTACTTATTGTCTCTTTGGATAAAAGCGTCTGCTGAATGCCCTGGCTGTAACTGTAGGTCCCCGGTGTGCTACCTGGCGTACGGGCTCCCCCAGGGCGGACAGCGGCGCGGGGTAGTTCTCTATGAGGGAGACCAGACGCAGCTTCTCTGAGCGGCCGGGCAGACGGGACACCATGGAGAAGGCGTCCTCCAAAACGCAGCACGCCTGGCCGCTCTGGGCCTTGTTCCGGATCAGCTCCTGGAAACACACAAACACAGCACATAAATACAACAAATAAACTAACAAATACAACAGACACAACAAAAACACAAACACAGCAAATAATACAACAAATAAACCAACAAATACAACAGACACAACAAACACATAAACACAGCACATAAATACAACAAATACAACGGACACAATAAACACACAAACACAGCACATAAATACAACAAATAAACCAACAAATACAACAGACACAACAAACACAGCAAATAATACAACAAATAAACCAACAAATACAACAGACACAACAAACACACAAACACAGCACATAATACAACAAATAAACCAACAAATACAACAGACACAACAAACACACAAACACAGCAAATAAATACAAGAAACACAACACACAAACACAACAGACAAATACAACACACAAACACAGCAAATAAATACGACAAACCTAACAAACAAACACAGCAAATCAAAAGACCAAACACACAACAAACGAATATAAACACAACAAACAAATAGAACAAAAAAAATAGAGCGAAGAAAGACAGCAAAAAAAGAAAGAATTACAACCAAAAAACACAACAAACAAATACAACAAACACAACAAGCAAATAGAGCAAACAAACACAACATACAAACACAACAAACAAATAAAGCCGCAAACCGACACAACAAACAAACCAACACAACAAACATGTCATCAGAGGATTGTACTGATGTGAGCTACAGGGTTAAAGGACTGAACCAATCAGAAGACATTCATTCTTATTAGCTCTTATGAACCCTCCCTAACCCTGCTCTCTTTGAGTCAGAGTGAGAGAGGAGCCTGACTGATACCTTCAGCAGGGCCTGATAGGTCTGGATGCGTTCCATGGGTCTCTGGAGGAACGTGAGGACCTCCTTGGCTGTGGTCTCAGGGTTCCCCGGCTCTGATGGATCCTAGTGTGTAGAAAACAGGAGGCTACATGAAACAAAAACCACCAATTTAACTGTAGTATATTGGGAATACTAACATTCACTAGACTGACACAGACATTTCTCTTTACTTATTTATTGAACACGCAAACGTGGCTCTCCCGCATAGCAACCATACATCACCCGGCTAACTCAGGATAGCTAGCGTTAGGTTACTGTACACAGCAATAGCACTACTGCCCCTAGGGGTCAGATGTAAGTATCCCACTCTACAACATTAACCATGAAACACTGGGTTTCCTATGCATCGGTATACAACATGAGTCATGGATTTGGGGGGGGGGGGGAGGTTACCCTTGTGTTTAGATACTGCTGGACAGCCTTGTCGGTGACGGACGCCTCTGCCTGGGATTGGCCCACCATGTAGTGGACGTACTTCTCAAAGTCCTCCGCCTGCCTCAGCAGATGCATGGCCACGTCATCATCTGTGGCGCAGTCGCTCAGTCTGGGCAGCACGGACCTGGAGGGAGCAGGTTGAGAGTCAAGTCAGGAGATAGAGCAGGTTGGATGGTAACCGGAAGGTTGCTGGTTCGATCCCCGCCCCCTCCTAGCTGAGTGTCGAGGTGTCCCTGAGCAAGACGCCTCCACCCTCACTGCTCCTGACGAGCTGGCTGTCGCCTCGCATGGTCGACACCTCCCGTCGGTGTGTGAACATGTGCATGAATGGGTGAATGTGGATATTGTAAAGCGCTAAAATGCATACAGTTGACATTTTATCCAAAGGATCTTAAAAGTGACAAGGAAAGCCTGCAGTGCTACAAACGAGTGCCATAAAGAATCAGGAGGACTTCTTCAAAGGTCAGAAATGATATAAACAAAGAAAAGACAATTGCATAGCTTATTAGAACATGTCAGACAATAAGGTGTGCCTCACCTCTCGTGGAGGAGGATGATGTCGCTGATGTTCCTGAAGACGGTCTCTCGCTGGGTGAGGACGCTGGGCGGGACATGGGGGCCGGTCTCCAGGTGATGAGACGCAAAGTCCTTCATCTCCTTCACAAACTCCTCCTCCCCGTCCACCAGGCCCTGGATCAGTTGGCTGAAGCAGAGGTCCTGTTATTATCATCAGTGTTACGTACTACTATACAGGCCAATACCACCTTTACATTCCCTACTGTGATAATCAGGTTTCAGGCCTTTCCACCGTGGTGTGATGTATTTGGGGCGGCAATAGCTCAGGGGGTAGAGCGGGTTGACCGGTAACCGGTAGGTTGCTAGTTCGATCCCCGGCTCCTCCAAGCTGTGAGTGTCGAAGTGTCCCTCAGCAAGACGCCTCACCCTGACTGCTCCAGACGAGCTGGCTGTCTCCCTGCGTGGTTGTCTCCCGCAACCGGTGCGTGAAGGTGTGAATGAATGGTTGTAAGTTGCCTTGGATAAAAATGCTAAATCCCCTAAATGTATGCATTGAGGTCAGCTTGTATCAGGCACATTGACGTCATTTTAGATGCAGGTCCTGATTCCCTCGAGGTACGTGACCGACCTCAGTGTCCTCCGGTACTCCTCTCCGGTCGACCCGATCCCGTCCAGATCCTCCTGAGGAGCGCTCGGCAGTGGGAACGTCTCCTGGGCCAAGTGGGGATTAAGTGTTCAGCCAATACCTCTCCCAAGGGAATACCCAAACACGCATTACAGGGTTTATAGTCGTGTTGTTATTGTGTTTAGAACATTTTTATGGTTATCCTATCATTATTCTGGGAATTACACAAGCGAATGTAATAATTTTATTTATGGAGGTAATTAGCAGAGAATTATTATCTGTTGCATAGCCTGGAAAATGCACAAAGAGAAATACAAAGTGTTTCCTACGGTTCTCTTCTTTTCCAGATACGCTGGGCAGACCCATCCCTGCCGTACAGGGCTGTTTTTGGTGGGCTTCGTGCGAACCAACCACTTGTCCGGGTGTACACAATCCAGGACCTCTACAAACTGGCCCTCCTTCAGAATAAAGGCCTCCTTGTTTCCAGCGCTGGGGCTGCAGTCGGCTCGGGCCACGTAGATGTCAAAGGTCTGGTCGAATAAAGGAACGGGCAAACACCAGGCATTACCACGGATGTTTGCATGCAGACGTTCTGTAGGTGAATGTAAGCGTGTCATAGAAATAGAACATTTTATGCGAAGAAAAAATGTAAACCTCTCTTCTATCTTCGTCTCCCTCGGACTCTGACGCTGAGCCGGCAGCAGCTAAAGGTGTGTGGGCACGGTGATGCTTTGGAGAGGGTGTTCTTGATACGCCCTCAAATTCACCTGGACCAAAATACACAGAAAGAGGTCATAAGCCGTGCTTCAATGTTTGTTCTCGATGCTGATTCGTTTACAATTGGCCTTGCTGACCTTTGACCTTCAGGAGTTTCATTTGTGGTCGCGTCTCAGTTGTCGGTTCTCTATCGTCCATCACAGCCATCTGTTCCTCTCTGGGATCGTCGCTGTGAGGATAATCTGAGGTTGGTTCAGTTGCTACAGGGCAATGGTTTCATTTGAAATCGGTCATGCAGCCACCATATCTGACCTGGGTTCGGGAGCGGTCTCGAGAGCTTCCATGTAGTCTGGAGCGGTGTCGTAGTCGGAGGGGCTGGACACTGAGGGAGACCGGGTCAGTGTAGAAGATTCACAGTTTACAAGGTGATCAAAGGTGATAAAAATATGTGTACACTGGGCATATTGGATTGCTATTAAACCTCCTATTTCTAAAGAACAAGGAAGGTGTTATCGATAGTGACAGCCAGGAGCACCTCAGCCAGACTAGATGCCCCCTGGTCGTACTGACACGCTGTAGGGGGATTCACTTAAGACGCGGTTGGACACCGTGCGGTTCCCTAGGTTTGATGACATTTATATGAGCTCCAGCTTAAAACACTCTGGATGTTTGGACTGCACTTCAAATCGATTGCTTAGCGTGGAGTGTCATGGTGTCATTAACACCAGAGAGTCATAACCAGTTACACTTTGAAACCATTCCCCTCCGCAGAAAACCACCGCAAGGTCAGACATACCGCCCCTCCCCTTCCTAGGACGGCCAGGGCGCTCTCTGCATAGCAACACAACGAAATGGGTAACGACCGTGTCCAAGCGCGTCTCAAGTGAACCACAAACTGAACCAAGCTACCGGTTCACTTACTGGAACTGGTAGGGATCAGCGAGGCTCGCCTCCTCTCCTGCAGAGTCATCTGGCTGTCCTGCTCAGTCAGGTTGTAGGCCTCCCATAGAGAGACGCCCTCACTCTCAACGACAAAGCCGGTCGGCTCGTTGGCTAAGGCTACCGGGGCTACCGGAGTCCGGGCTGGAGGCAGAGCCTGGGTCGGTGGCGGAGCCTGGGGCATCGGCTTTGCCAGGGCTTGAGGCTTCTGGGGCACCGGTTGAAGTGGCATGATGGCTGCGAGCGCAGAGTGAACAGGCTTGATGGTGCTGGCTGGGGTCGCTTGTGCGGTTATGTTACCGCTATAGGAGATCACACCAAACTTATTGACGACTTCACAGGTGTAAACGCCACTGTCCATGAGGTTCACGTCGGTGACCTCCAGTACGAGGACACCGTTTTCTGAAGTCTTCATCCTGTGCCGCTGGTCGGCGATTATTTGCTGTCCGTGTTTAAGCCAGCGCACAGCCTCGAGCTTCCCCTCCGCAACGCACTCCAAATGGGCCGTGCCGCCGAGTTCCACCCCCTGGTTCTTAAACACCTCCTTGAAGACCGGACGCATGTCTTTACGGGCCTTGTAGCCTTTGAACACAGCCTGAATCTTGACCGCAGCTTCCAGCATCTCGGGTTCATTGTCTATGATATCCATGATATCTTCTGGAGCTTCAGTTGGTGCCTCTGGTGGTTGGGTCACCTGAGGTAAAAGCTTGATGGGAGCAGGTTGAGATGGCGTGTTAATGGCGTCGAAGCCGAAAGGCTGGATGCTGCTGGAGTCCACCGTTTTCTCCGATCCGGCTATGGAGAAGGTGTCGTCTTCCGTGATGAAGAGAAGAGGAATGTTATCGCGGGACTCTGGTGTCTCACTCTCCAAGCGCATCGGTCGCACCTCGTGCTTCCTGCCCTCGTCCAGTTTGGGCATACTGCTTGGGGTTCCCACCAGTGCTGTCACTGGCTGTTCCATTTCTTTTAGGGGCCCCACTGGCAGCAATGGCTGTTTCATTTCCACTTCCTTCGCTTTACTCTTGACGAGGTGTTTAGCTTCCTGTTCGGTCTCGATGTCTCGTGTGACAGGTTGTTCCCTCTCAACATCATTATTCTCCTCACATTTCTTCTCGAAAAGTTTTACCGAGTCTAGAGCTGCCTGAACTTCCTTCTTAAACACAGGAATGACCAGGACCTGTTCTTCATCTTGACTCGCCTCAGAGTCTCTTGAGAACTGGCTTCCCGATGCCCTCCTGGCCCTGGCTTTGGTCCTCGCAGGTGGCTTTGGTGGTAGGGTCTCTATCACGATAGGCCTCTCTTTTGTCTTTACTGCCACTTCATCCATAGCATCTGCTGAGGGCGTTTTTTCAAGAGCTTTCAGTGACTTCTTCACAGTGGCTTCCATCAAAGAGGTTTCATGTGGTGGGACAATATCTTCGACAACCTTGTCTTGTTCGGGATCATCCTTTGATGGTTGCCTCTCAACTAATTCCTTGAAGCCTGACTCGGATCCTTTGCTTGACGCAGTAAGTTTCCCTTTAGTTCTTACCGGTGGTCTCAAAGGCACCTCCTCTCTCTTTTGTACGTCATCCTCCTTTGAGGTATACGTCACAATTTGAGGTATTATGGGTTTGTTCTCGACATACTTCTGTGTTGGGTCCAAAGGCATTTGTTCAGCCTTTTTAATCTCACTTTGTTCCTGTGGAGTGGGTGCTGACATCTGATCACCATCCCTCGGTTTCTCCAAATGTGTTGATGGTAGTTTTTCTTTCTGTTCCTCGGGCTCTGTCTCCTTCTTTTGATTCATCATGGCCGGCTGCAGAGGTCTCACCATCGGTGCTTCATTTGAGGATTTCTTACTCTTGTTCTCTAGTGACAAAGCTGAAGACGAACGTCTCTGTTCCATCTCCACGGTATGCTCTTTCTTCACCTCAAGCTGCTCAACTTTATGCCCCTTCTCACCATCATCACTCAGAGACATAATTGGCACTGCGTCTCTTTCATGCTTCCTTCTTGGGACCGGCTTTGGCACTTCAGGTTCCACCCTTTCCACCAGTTCACATTCTGGGTCAGAAATGTCGAATCTCACCACCTTGGTGTCTTTACTGACTGACATACATCTCTTGTCGACTTCCGTGATTGTTTCTTGTTTACCTTCAAGCTGCTTCACTTCATGCACTTCCTCATTGTCTTCTTTCAGAAGCTTTAATGGCAACGTGTCTCTTTGGACCTCATTCTTCCTCCTTGGGACTGGCTTCGGCACCTGAGGCTCCGCCGTTGGCTGCGGTTCATCTTCTGGGTCAGTGATGTCAAATCGCACAACCTTGGTATCTTGAGAACCTGACATGCGTCTCTTGTTCACGTCATTGTTTCTTTCTTGGGTTCCATCTAGCTGCTTGGCTTTGGGCTCTTCCTCACTGACTTTGTTAACTGCTATGTATGTCAATGTTTCTCCTTGGTCTTCCTGCTTCTTCCTTTGCTCAGGCTTTTCCCCTTTAGGTTCAGCCTTAGGTGCCACCTTTGGTTCCAGTTCTAATTCCTGGTCAGTATTGCAGGTCTGGGACAATGGAACAGGTATGGCATCTTTAGTAATGGACGTGACCGGTGGAACTCGAGGAGTGTGTTCGACAACACTCTCTTCTGAAGTAGGCTTTGTCTTGACCGGCAGTGTCTTCTTAGGGAGATGCAAATCAATCGCTAAACACCATTTGAAAAAAGTTTCATTAGTAAGGCTTTCTTTGCAGAAATATAAACAAACTTACAATGAGATTTGTTTTACAAACTCACCTGTAACAGCCAGACTAGCAGAGCTCTCTGCTCCTCCTACTAGACAGGAGTAGCTGCCACTGTCCTCTATGTTGAGGTCCTTGATGAGGAGCTGGAGCAGGCAGCCATCTTGTTTCATCTCATATTTTCTGTTGGCCCTCAGTGGCAGCCTGTTTTTCCTCCACCTCACCCTCACTTCAGGCTCAGGAGGCTTAGAAAGCTCACAGGACAGAGAGGCAGTTTCTCCCTCCTTAGCCTCTACACTCTGTAGCTCCTTGTTGAAAGATGGAAGAAGTTCTAGAGAACAGATAGATATTGAACATTTTATTATTTTAGAAATTAGGCAAATCCCTCTTCAAGGGTCAATCAAACTTCTGACGTGTCTATAGCACTTTGCATTTTGGCCACTTTACAAGTAACCCTTTAGACACCATCACAAAAACTGGTTTTCATCAACATAGAAATGTAATCATGTTCCTTGCGAGCTGATGACACAAACTGAGCTCTGGGCTGGAGAAGGTGTCGACTGGAGCAACCTGATGATGCTGATATTATTATAAATAATATCACAATTTATTTAGGACCATCCGCACACTAGCTCACCTGAAATCCAGATGGCTTGGCGATTATTGATGTTGACTATCACTATTAGTATAGCTCACAAATCCCTTTTCACTTATGCACTCACAAATCTAGTTAGGTCATGGCATATACAAATTGACCATCTTAATTAGGTTTCATGGACTTTAAGATCAGATATCGACCAGGAGAATATGAACTCACCGGTCACAGTCAGACTAGCGGAGCTCTCTGCTCCTCCTACTAGACAGGAGTAGCTGCCACTGTCCTCTGGTTTGAGGTCCTTGATGAGGAGCTGGAGCAGGCAGCCATCTTGTTTCATCTCATACTTCCTGTTGGCTCTCAGTGGCAGCCTGTTCTTCCTCCACTGCACCAACACTCCAGGCTGAGGAGGCTTAGAAAGCTCACAGGACAGAGAGGTAGTTCCTTCCTCCTCAGCCTCCACACTCTGTAGCTCCTTCTTGAAGGATGGAAGAAGTTCTGGAGGAGAGAAGATATGGAGCATTGAGATATGTTTGATTTTAGGAAGATATATATTTTGTGCAAAATCATAGAGCTGGCCTATTTTAAGCATATGTTGTAACTTTATGACTGGTTGCAGCCCATTTATTATTCTTCAGCCAACCAATTAATTGGTACAGTTGACTAGTATAGTTGAGTGTCATCAGCGTAACAAATGAATGACATTCTATCAACACTGAAGACCAACATGGAGAGAACATACAGAGTGAACACGATAAGGGGAGAACAGATTCTCCTGGGTTTCTGAGTAGGAAGGTCACGTCTGAGAACATGATGCTCCAGAATATGTCAAGATGTTTTGGTCCAATATGTGACCATTAAGCAGTACGGAGTAATTCAGAAGAGACTCACTTCATTTTGCAAAGTTCAACTTTGTAATAAAATACTGCACTTTTCCAATATTTTCACTACCATCTGACATTGGAGTTATAGCCTTAACATTAGATATCAGCCGGTACAGTATAAGAACTCACCGGTCACAGTCAGACTAGCAGAGCTCTCTGCTCCTCCTACTAGACAGGAGTAGCTGCCACTGTCCTCTGGTTTGAGGTCCTTGATGAGGAGCTGGAGCAGGCAGCCATCTTGTTTCATCTCATACTTCCTGTTGGCTCTCAGTGGCAGCCTGTTCTTCCTCCACTGCACCAACACTCCAGGCTGAGGAGGCTTAGAAAGCTCACAGGACAGAGAGGTAGTTCCTTCCTCCTCAGCCTCCACACTCTGTAGCTCCTTGTTGAACGATGGAAGGAGTTCTGGTGGAGAGAAGATATGGAGCATTGAAATATGTTTGATTTTAGGAAGATATATATTTTGGCTAAAATCATAGATGTGGATTTCTTTTTACATATGTTGTAATTTTCTGACTGGTTGCAGCCCGTTTAAAATTCTTCAGCCTGCAAATGACTTGTTACAGCTGAGTGTCATCAGCATAACAAATTAATGATATTTGTTTCCAAATTATGACCAACCAAGAGAGCACTACAGAGTGACAATATGAGGCGGAGAGAACGGATTATCCTCAATTACAGAGGAGGAAGTTCACGTCTGAGAACATGATGCTCCAGATTATGTCCAGCTCTTTGGGTCCAAAATGGGACCATGAAGCCGTAAGAGACTCACAGAATTTTAAAAAGTTCAACTTTGTACTAAAATACTTTTCCAATAATGTAACTACCATCTGACATTGGAGGAATAACCTTAGATATTACTGTCAAGAACACTATATGAACTCACCAGTGACAGCCAGACTAGCAGAGCTCTCTGCTCCTCCTACTAGACAGGAGTAGCTGCCACTGTCCTCTGGTTTGAGGTCCTTGATGAGGAGCTGGAGCAGGCAGCCATCTTGTTTAATCTCATACTTCCTGTTGGCTCTCAGTGGCAGCCTGTTCTTCCTCCACTGCACCAACACTCCAGGCTGAGGAGGCTTAGAAAGCTCACAGGACAGAGAGGTAGTTCCTTCCTCCTCCGCCTCCACACTCTGTAGCTCCTTCTTGAACGATGGAGGGAGTTCTGGAGGAGAGAAGACATGGAGCATTGATATATGTTTGATTTCATGGAAATATATATTTTGGGCAAAATCAAAGAGCTGGCCCCTTTTTTGCATGTGTTGTCATTTTCTGACTGGTTGCAGCCCATTTAGAATTCTTCAGCCAACAAATTACTTGGTACAGCTGAGTGGTACAGTTGAGTGTCATCAGCATAACTAATGAATGACATTCGATCTCAACTGATGATGAACCAGGAGAACATTACAGAGAGAACAAGGTGATGCATAGAGAGCAGATTCTCCTCGGGTTTCTGTGGAGGCAGTTCATGCCTGAGAACATGATGCTCAAAATGATGTCAAGATGTTTGTGTACAATATGTGTCCTATGTGATCTGATGAAGGCCTTTGTAGGCCGAAACGTTATCACCAATTAATCATTCTTATGATTGGAACTCAGAGTTTGCGGCACCTTCTTTTTATTTTTCTTACTTTGGGTCCAAAATGTGACAATGAAGCAAGAAGGGGTGATTCAGAAGAGACTGACTCTGTATTCAGTACAGTCAAACTTTGTACTAAAATACTGGACTTCTTCGAATAGTGTAACTACCATCTGACATCGGAGTAATATCCTTTAACATATCAACCAGTACAGGATATGAACTCACCGGTCACAGCCAGACTAGCAGAGCTCTCTGCTCCTCCTACTAGACAGGAGTAGCTGCCACTGTCCTCTGGTTTGAGGTCCTTGATGAGGAGCTGGAGCAGGCAGCCATCTTGTTTCATCTCATACTTCCTGTTGGCTCTCAGTGGCAGCCTGTTCTTCCTCCACTGCACCACCACTCCAGGCTGAGGAGGCTTAGAAAGCTCACAGGACAGAGAGGTAGTTCCTTCCTCCTCAGCCTCCACACTCTGTAGCTCCTTCTTGAAGGATGGAAGAAGTTCTGGAGGAGAGAAGATATGGAGCATTGAGATATGTTTGATTTTAGGAAGATATATATTTTGGGCAAAATCATAGAGCTGGCCTATTTTAAGCATATGTTGTAACTTTATGACTGGTTGCAGCCCATTTATAATTCTTCAGCCAACCGATTAATTGGTACAGTTGACTAGTATAGTTGAGTGTCATCAGCGTAACAAATGAATGACATTCTATCAACACTGAAGACCAACATGGAGAGAACATACAGAGTGAACACGATAAGGGGGAGGACAGATTCTCCTGGGTTTCTGAGTAGGAAGGTCACGTCTGAGAACATGATGCTCCAGAATATGTCAAGATGTTTTGGTCCAATATGTGACCATTAAGCAGTACGGAGTAATTCAGAAGAGACTCATTTCATTTGGCAAAGTTCAACTTTGTAATAAAATTCTGCACTTTTCCAATATTTTCACTACCATCTGACATTGGAGTTATAGCCTTAACATTAGATATCAGCCGGTACAGTATAAGAACTCACCGGTCACAGCCAGACTAGCAGAGCTCTCTACTCCTCCTACTAGACAGGAGTAGCTGCCACTGTCCTCTGGTTTGAGGTCCTTGATGAGGAGCTGGAGCAGGCAGCCATCTTGTTTCATCTCATACTTCCTGTTGGCTCTCAGTGGCAGCCTGTTCTTCCTCCACTGCACCAACACTCCAGGCTGAGGAGGCTTAGAAAGCTCACAGGACAGAGAGGTAGTTCCTTCCTCCTCAGCCTCCACACTCTGTAGCTCCTTGTTGAACGATGGAAGGAGTTCTGGTGGAGAGAAGATATGGAGCATTGAAATATGTTTGATTTTAGGAAGATATATATTTTGGCTAAAATCATAGATGTGGATTTCTTTTTACATATGTTGTAATTTTCTGACTGGTTGCAGCCCGTTTAAAATTCTTCAGCCTGCAAATGACTTGTTACAGCTGAGTGTCATCAGCATAACAAATTAATGATATTTGTTTCCAAATGATGACCAACCAAGAGAGCACTACAGAGTGACAATATGAGGCGGAGAGAACGGATTATCCTCAATTACAGAGGAGGAAGTTCACGTCTGAGAACATGATGCTCCAGATTATGTCCAGCTCTTTGGGTCCAAAATGGGACCATGAAGCCGTAAGAGACTCACAGAATTTTAAAAAGTTCAACTTTGTACTAAAATACTTTTCCAATAATGTAACTACCATCTGACATTGGAGGAATAACCTTAGATATTACTGTCAAGAACACTATATGAACTCACCAGTGACAGCCAGACTAGCAGAGCTCTCTGCTCCTCCTACTAGACAGGAGTAGCTGCCACTGTCCTCTGGTTTGAGGTCCTTGATGAGGAGCTGGAGCAGGCAGCCATCTTGTTTCATCTCATACTTCCTGTTGGCTCTCAGTGGCAGCCTGTTCTTCCTCCACTGCACCAACACTCCAGGCTGAGGAGGCTTAGAAAGCTCACAGGACAGAGAGGTAGTTCCTTCCTCCTCCGCCTCCACACTCTGTAGCTCCTTCTTGAACGATGGAGGGAGTTCTGGAGGAGAGAAGACATGGAGCATTGATATATGTTTGATTTCATGGAAATATATATTTTGGGCAAAATCAAAGAGCTGGCCCCTTTTTTGCATGTGTTGTCATTTTCTGACTGGTTGCAGCCCATTTAGAATTCTTCAGCCAACAAATTACTTGGTACAGCTGAGTGGTACAGTTGAGTGTCATCAGCATAACTAATGAATGACATTCGATCTCAACTGATGATGAACCAGGAGAACATTACAGAGAGAACAAGGTGATGCATAGAGAGCAGATTCTCCTCGGTTTCTGTGGAGGCAGTTCATGCCTGAGAACATGATGCTCAAAATGATGTCAAGATGTTTGTGTACAATATGTGTCCTATGTGATCTGATGAAGGCCTTTGTAGGCCGAAACGTTATCACCAATTAATCATTCTTATGATTGGAACTCAGAGTTTGCGGCACCTTCTTTTTATTTTTCTTACTTTGGGTCCAAAATGTGACAATGAAGCAAGAAGGGGTGATTCAGAAGAGACTGACTCTGTATTCAGTACAGTCAAACTTTGTACTAAAATACTGGACTTCTTCGAATAGTGTAACTACCATCTGACATCGGAGTAATATCCTTTAACATATCAACCAGTACAGGATATGAACTCACCGGTCACAGCCAGACTAGCAGAGCTCTCTGCTCCTCCTACTAGACAGGAGTAGCTGCCACTGTCCTCTGGTTTGAGGTCCTTGATGAGGAGCTGGAGCAGGCAGCCATCTTGTTTCATCTCATACTTCCTGTTGGCTCTCAGTGGCAGCCTGTTCTTCCTCCACTGCACCACCACTCCAGGCTGAGGAGGCTTAGAAAGCTCACAGGACAGAGAGGTAGTTCCTTCCTCCTCAGCCTCCACACTCTGTAGCTCCTTCTTGAAGGATGGAAGAAGTTCTGGAGGAGAGAAGATATGGAGCATTGAGATATGTTTGATTTTAGGAAGATATATATTTTGGGCAAAATCATAGAGCTGGCCTATTTTAAGCATATGTTGTAACTTTATGACTGGTTGCAGCCCATTTATAATTCTTCAGCCAACCGATTAATTGGTACAGTTGACTAGTATAGTTGAGTGTCATCAGCGTAACAAATGAATGACATTCTATCAACACTGAAGACCAACATGGAGAGAACATACAGAGTGAACACGATAAGGGGGAGGACAGATTCTCCTGGGTTTCTGAGTAGGAAGGTCACGTCTGAGAACATGATGCTCCAGAATATGTCAAGATGTTTTGGTCCAATATGTGACCATTAAGCAGTACGGAGTAATTCAGAAGAGACTCATTTCATTTGGCAAAGTTCAACTTTGTAATAAAATTCTGCACTTTTCCAATATTTTCACTACCATCTGACATTGGAGTTATAGCCTTAACATTAGATATCAGCCGGTACAGTATAAGAACTCACCGGTCACAGCCAGACTAGCAGAGCTCTCTACTCCTCCTACTAGACAGGAGTAGCTGCCACTGTCCTCTGGTTTGAGGTCCTTGATGAGGAGCTGGAGCAGGCAGCCATCTTGTTTCATCTCATACTTCCTGTTGGCTCTCAGTGGCAGCCTGTTCTTCCTCCACTGCACCAACACTCCAGGCTGAGGAGGCTTAGAAAGCTCACAGGACAGAGAGGTAGTTCCTTCCTCCTCAGCCTCCACACTCTGTAGCTCCTTGTTGAACGATGGAAGGAGTTCTGGTGGAGAGAAGATATGGAGCATTGAGGTATGTTTGATTTTAGGAAGATATATATTTTGGGCAAAATCATAGATGTGGATTTCTTTTTACATATGTTGTGATTTTCTGACTGGTTGCAGCCCATTTAGAATTCTTCAGCCCGCAAATGACTTGTTACAGCTGAGTGTCATCAGCATAACAAATTAATGATATTCGATTCCAAATTATGACCAACCAAGAGAGCACTACAGAGTGACAATATGAGGCGGAGAGATCGGATTATCCTCAATTACAGAGGAGGAAGTTCACGTCTGAGAACATGATGCTCCAGATTATGTCCAGCTCTTTGGGTCCAAAATGGGACCATGAAGCCGTAAGAGACTCACAGAATTTTAAAAAGTTCAACTTTGTACTAAAATACTGGACTTTTTCGAATAGTGTAACTACCATCTGACATCGGAGTAACATCCTTTAACATATCAACCAGTACAGTATTTGAACTCACCGGTCACAGTCAGACTAGCAGAGCTCTCTGCTCCTCCTACTAGACAGGAGTAGCTGCCACTGTCCTCTGGTTTGAGGTCCTTGATGAGGAGCTGGAGCAGGCAGCCATCTTGTTTCATCTCATACTTCCTGTTGGCTCTCAGTGGCAGCCTGTTCTTCCTCCACTGCACCAACACTCCAGGCTGAGGAGGCTTAGAAAGCTCACAGGACAGAGAGGTAGTTCCTTCCTCCTCCGCCTCCACACTCTGTAGCTCCTTCTTGAACGATGGAACGAGTTCTGGAGGAGAGATGGAAATGAAGCATTGAGAAATGATTGATTTCATGGAAATATATATTTTGGGCAAAATCAAAGAGCTGGCCCCTTTTTTGCATGTGTTGTCATTTTCTGACTGGTTGCAGCCCATTTAGAATTCTTCAGCCAACAAATGACTCGGTACAGCTGAGTGGTACAGTTGAGTGTCATCAGCATAACTAATGAATGACATTCGATCTCAACTGATGATGAACCAGGAGAACATTACAGAGAGAACAAGGTGATGCATAGAGAGCAGATTCTCCTCGGTTTCTGTGGAGGCAGTTCATGCCTGAGAACATGATGCTCAAGATGATGTCAAGATGTTTGTGTACAATATGTGTCCTATGTGATCTGATGAAGGCCTTTGTAGGCCGAAACGTTATCACCAATTAATCATTCTTATGATTGGAACTCAGAGTTTGCGGCACCTTCTTTTTATTTTTCTTACTTTGGGTCCAAAATGTGACAATGAAGCAAGAAGGGGTGATTCAGAAGAGACTGACTCTGTATTCAGTATAGTCAAACTTTGTACTAAAATACTGGACTTCTTCGAATAGTGTAACTACCATCTGACATTGGAGTAACATCCTTTAACATATCAACCAGTACAGGATATGAACTCACCGGTCACAGCCAGACTAGCAGAGCTCTCTGCTCCTCCTACTAGACAGGAGTAGCTGCCACTGTCCTCTGGTTTGAGGTCCTTGATGAGGAGCTGGAGCAGGCAGCCATCTTGTTTCATCTCATACTTCCTGTTGGCTCTCAGTGGCAGCCTGTTCTTCCTCCACCGCACCACCACTCCAGGCTGAGGAGGCTTAGAAAGCTCACAGGACAGAGAGGTAGTTCCTTCCTCCTCCGCCTCCACACTCTGTAGCTCCTTCTTGAAAGATGGAACGAGTTCTGGAGAAGAGATGGAAATGAAGCATTGAGAGATGTTTGATTTTAGGACAATATATATTTTGGGCAAAATCATAGATCTGGCCAATTTTTTACATAGGTTGTAATTTTCTGACTGGTTGCAGCCCATTTTCATTTCTTCAGCCCGCAAATGACTTGGAACCGCTGAGTGTCATCAGCATAACAAATTAATGATATTCGATTCCAAATTATGACCAACCAAGAGAGCATTGCAAAAGGGACAATATGAGGCAGAGAGATCGGATTATCCTCAATTACAGAGGAGGAAGTTCACGTCTGAGAACATGATGCTCCAGATTATGTCCAGCTCTTTGGGTCCAAAATGGGACCATGAAGCCGTAAGAGACTCACAGAATTTTAATAAAGTTCAACTTTGTAGTAAGATACTTTTCCAATAATGTAGCTACCATCTGACCTTGGAGTAATAACCTTAGATATTACTGTCAAGAACACTATATGAACTCACCGGTCACAGTCAGACTAGCAGAGCTCTCTGCTCCTCCTACTAGACAGGAGTAGCTGCCACTGTCCTCTGGTTTGAGGTCCTTGATGAGGAGCTGGAGCAGGCAGCCATCTTGTTTCATCTCATACTTCCTGTTGGCTCTCAGTGGCAGCCTGTTCTTCCTCCACTGCACCAACACTCCAGGCTGAGGAGGCTTAGAAAGCTCACAGGACAGAGAGGTAGTTCCTTCCTCCTCCGCCTCCACACTCTGTAGCTCCTTCTTGAACGATGGAACGAGTTCTGGTGGAGAGATGTTTAAAGTTAATCTACACATCTTTTGATGCCAAGATAAGATCTTCTCAACACATTCATAGGACTGGCCGATCTCTAGGATATCTTTATAAACATGACCGATTCCACGCCATTGTCAATAAGATATCCAATGTGTTGGACACCTTGGTAAAGATATTATCATCATCTTAGAGATTTAACTACATTCCTGACCAGCTGGTGATGACATCACCAAAGATGAGCATCAACCAGGTCAACTGAATAGGGCCCAATATATCTTTGTACAACCCTGAAAAGACAGTGCACATCTAAGGACTGGTTTAAATGCCATGTTTACAGTCAAATATGCGACCATGCAGCAGATGAATTGTCTGCTACAAACTCAATTTTGCATGAGTACTATTTACTTTAAAATATTAAAATATTGCAAATCACTACAGACCACTAGTTTTACAATGTTTAAAGACTTTTAACTACAAAAGACTGGGATGTGAACATGTCATTGCATGCAAAAACGCCACCTTGATTCTGAGTGAGAATATTAAAAAATGTCTAATGATCAAGAAGGTTATGAACTCACCTGTCACAGCCAGACTAGCAGAGCTCTCTGCTCCTCCTACCAGACAGGAGTAGCTGCCACTGTCCTCTGGTTTGAGGTCCTTGATGAGGAGCTGGAGCAGGCAGCCATCTTGTTTCATCTCATACTTCCTGTTGGCTCTCAGTGGCAGCCTGTTCTTCCTCCACTGCACCAACACTCCAGGCTGAGGAGGCTTAGAAAGCTCACAGGACAGAGAGGTAGTTCCTTCCTCCTCAGCCTTCACATCCTGTATCTCCTCCTCAAAGTAAGGAGGGAGTTCTGGAGGAGAGAAGATATGGAACATCGTATTCTTATTTATGTTCGGAAGAACCTTTTCACAATACAATCTTTCTGCTGGCTCATTGACAAGGTGTTAGCCCAGACATTGGACACCATATTTACAACTGGGAGTCATCAGCATAGTGATTGAATGATATTTCTTGCCATCTGATGACGCAAATCGAGATTCTTATTTCTTGCAGCCAATGGATTGATGTCATCCCAATGATCTTAGTGTCACAATTAAATCGGGACTCGGCGGCACTCTTAGCTGAAAACTGCAGATGGCTTGGTTCGTGATGATATAGAGTATCACTATATCCCCGGGACGAAGAGGCTTATTCAACCAAATCCCACTAACTAATGCAAGGAATGGAGTTATGCCATGGCATGTACGCTGTTCAAATTCACTTTTTTTGAATTGGAGTAATGGCCTTTAAGATTACCTTTGAATCACTGCAATATGAACCCACCTTTCACAGCCAGACTAGCAGAGCTCTCTGCTCCTCCTACTAGACAGGAGTAGCTGCCACTGTCCTCTGGTTTGAGGTCCTTGATGAGGAGCTGGAGCAGGCAGCCATCTTGTTTCATCTCATACTTCCTGTTGGCTCTCAGTGGCAGCCTGTTCTTCCTCCACTGCACCAACACTCCAGGCTGAGGAGGCTTAGAAAGCTCACAGGACAGAGCGGTAGTTCCTTCCTCCTCCGCCTCCACACTCTGTAGCTCCTTCTTGATAGTTGGAGGGAGTTCTGGAGGAGAGAAGATATGGAGCATTGAGATATGTTGGTATTATATCAATCTTTCTTTGAGGCGAAATCATTGTGTTGTCCTTTCTGTATTTCAATGTCTAGGCCATGAGGCCATGAGGCCATTGACAAGGTCCAAGGTGTTCGCCAACACTATGAACACCTTAGTAAAAACCTGGATGTCATCAGCGTAGCAAATTAATGATGTTCTTTACCAGCTGATTACAGGGAGAAGGGATGAATATAAACAGTGAACAGGATAGGGCAGAGGATAGATATGTTTGGGGTACTGGGAAGAGAGTACATGCCACAGAACTTGATACCCCAAGAGAATATCCAGCTTTTGACAAATATGTGACCACGTACTAGGATGAATGATTGTGTACACCATTACACAGTTTCATCAGTATGAAATGTAACCATTATAAGATATACAAATGCACTATGTTAGATTGGGGTGATTATAAACCAATACAATGTGTTCTCACCTCTGACTGCCAAACTAGCAGAGCTCTCGACTTCTCCAACTTGACAGGAGTAGCTGCCACTGTCCTCTGGTTTGAGGTCCTTGATGAGGAGCTGGAGCAGGCAGCCATCTTGTTTCATCTCATACTTCCTGTTGGCTCTCATTGGCAGCCTGTTCTTCCTCCACTGCACCAACACTCCAGGCTGAGGAGGCTTCGACAGCTCACAGGACAGAGAGGTAGTGCCTTCCTCCTCCGCCTCTGCATCATGCAGCCCTTCCTGGAAGAACGGAGGCAGTTCTGGAAGAGAGAGTTGGATGCCCAGTTAAGACTTGTAATAAGAGGTGTTTGGGTCACAAGAGAATGAACATCCCAATACAATAATACGTACCTCAATAACCTCAAACTCACTAACTTTTCAAAAGATACAAAAAAAATCATTGATTTATCGTGCAGGACATAGGTAAAAAAATATCAATACTATTTTTTACAAAAAGCAGACAAACATGGTATGGATCCTCGTTTGGATAGGTTTTACCGTGTACAGTGAGCAGGGCATTGCCCTTCACATCGCCAGTGTCACAGGTGTATGTGCCCGTGTCCAGGAGCTCCGCGTCGTGGATGAGCAGCAGGTTCAGGTGGCCCTCCTTGCGGATCTCGTATTTGGTGCCGTGGTGGAGGGGTGCGCTGTTCCTTCTCCAGGTGACCGGGTTGGTGGCATCAGACGTGGTGCAGGAGAGGGTGGCCGTTTGCCCCTCCATGATCTCAACATCCTTAGGTCGCTCCTTCAACAAAACTACATTTTGCAAAGACAATATTGGATTTGTTAGCGTGCATCGTTAAGTTAGGTCGTCCAATCATAAAGGCAGGAATCCCCTTTGACTCACACGTCCCTTTGTTTACCATTGTCTAGAATTGTTCGGAAATTCCTCCGATATTGCCTAAAATGCAGTATTGGGTATCGGTGAGTACGCAAGTCTATACACCGATACCATCACATGACAAAAAAATGTAAAAAAAATGTAACTTGTTCTTCAACGTAAGAGAAGAACAAGTGCTATTAGTAGTTACAATGCTGGATGCGGTATCGGTATATACTCGGTATCGGCCGATAATCGGAATCGGTATCGGGAAGGAAGAAATGGTATCGGAACGTCTCTACCTTTGACCCTGGGAACCACTAAGAGCTTGGCTGAGGTCCTCTCCTCGCCGATCACAAAGGCCACCTCTCCGGTCTCGTCGGGCGTGGTCATGGTGAGCACCAGGCGCTGCTGCCGCCCCTGGAAGGTCATCCGGTTCATCTCGTTCCTCTGCAGCGGGCTGGAGAGGAGCCACCACTCGCCCTCGCTCACGTCGGCGTGGCTCAGCTCGCACACGAACGCCGCGTCCTCACCCGCCGTCACCGTCCGGTCCTGCAGCCCCGAGACGATCCGCACGCGCTCTGTGGAGGGAGAACGGTCTGGGTCAGCGGGTCTCACATGGGAGTATGTGCACCCCTATGGGTTCTTTGGAGTACTGCGGGGGGTACTGCTGAAAATGTACTAAAAAAAATAGAATAGCAAAGTCAATTGTGAAAGCTAGACAAAAGAAAAATCGAGAAAATGGACAAGTGGTTGAAACGTAAATCCGACGACAAGGAGAAAGGAGAATCCTGGAAAAAGTAAGCGCATCCAGAAGCACCAAAATGTCATCAGTTTCAGGAGGAATGTATGGGATTCCCCTCTGCATGCTCTGAACCCCCCCCCCTGGCGTTGGGCTTCTTTTGTGGGGAGAAATTAGTCTTCACTGAATTAATAATTGACTCATCTCGGAGACCGGAGAGAACCTCTGATTTACTGAGTTGTATTTAGGTCAGGATTTTCTATCGTCTCTTCAGAAATGGCCGAGGTCCGGACCTCAGTGACCTCAGTGGCCTCAGTGGCCGGCTACCGGTCCACCTACCCCTCACGATGAGCCGGGCGGTGGTCTTCTTGCCCCGGGTGATGCAGCAGTACTCCCCGGCGTCCTCCCGACCCACGCCCTGGATCTCCAGGGTGTGGGTGAAGCCCTCCTTCCTGATGAGGCAGCGCCCCCCCGGCGCCACCGTGGCGTCGTTCTTCTTCCAGGTGACCGGGACGTTGGCGCTGGAGATCTCGCAGCAGAGCACGGCCGTCTTGCCCTCCGTCACCTCCACCCGGCTCTCCAGCTCCTTCTCGATGTACACCGACGCTGCAGCTGGAGGGAGGAAGGAGGCCAGATGTTTCTGACGCCACTTCGGGGTTTTCACACATCGGAAGACGCAGGTAGGTCGCAAAGCTGGGGCCTTGAATTTGTGACGTCATGACATTTTTATGAACGTTTTGTACGACTACGCACAAAACAAGGGTTATAGGGAAGTGGATTAGGGCCACATGGGAATTTATTTAGAGTTCTAAATTTAAATTTTGAATTCTCATTTTAAATTCTGAATTCTGAGATTAAAGTCAGAATTCTGGGATTAGGTACATTTTGTATCAGATAATGTGTGCAAAGCAAACGTAGGATTGACAACAAGGTATTTTTGCTGAGTTTTGAGGATATTAAAAACAACCCCAAAGACGGTTTGTGACAACAACAAAGACTCTAGACAACAAGACAACAAGACTCCAGACAACAAGACAACAAGACTCCAGACAACAAGACAACAAGACTCCAGACAATAAGACAACAAGACAACATGACAACAAGACACTAGACAACATGACAACAAGACTCCAGACAATAAGACAACAAGACAACATGACAACAAGACACTAGACAACATGACAACAAGACTCCAGACAATAAGACAACAAGACTCCAGACAACATGACAACAAGACTCTAGACAACAAGACCCCAGACAACAAGACAACAAGACTCTAGACAACAAGACAACAGGACTCCAGACAACAAGACAACAAGACCCCAGACAACAAGACAACAAGACTCTAGACAACAAGACAACAGGACTCCAGACAACAAGACTCCAGACAATAAGACAACAGGACTCCAGACAACAAGACAACATGACAACCGGACTCCTCCAGACCCGTACGGGGACCCCCTACCTCTGACGTTGACCTCGGCCGTGGTCCTCTGCTCTCCCAGGATGCAGCTGTACTCGCCCACGTCCTCGGGCTGGATGTTCCTGATGTGCAGCTCTGCCGAGGTGCCGCTGAGCACCGTCTGGTAGCGTCCGCCGGGCTCCAGCCGGTCCTCCCCCTTCCACCACTCCACCGGGACGCCGGCCTTGGACAGCTCGCAGCGCAGGGCCACGTCCCCGCCCTCACGCGCCTCCTGGTTCTTCAGCCCCGTCTTGAACGTGATGGGGATCGCTGGAGGGAGGGAGGGAGGGAGGGAGGGAGGAAGGGGAGGGAGGGGAGGGAGGACTTTAGCCTTCGTTTATTCATTCAATCATGTTAGTGGATTATATTCAATTCAATTTTATTTTTATAGCCCTTACGCACAGGTACAGTCTTAAAGGGCTTAACAGGCCATCTATTTTATTATCCCTCCCTGACCGTAGCCCTGAGAGGTCAAGATCTCCCTTTTATTATGGGATTGCTTGCTTATTTATTCTTCATAATTTCCTAACTACTCCGATATAACTGTGTCCTGTCTGAGGTAAAAGTCCAGCAGTGGAATATTTCACTGAGGACCTAATGTTATAAAATCAAGTCATGTATTTGCCTAAGAAACCCAGTGAATCATGCGGAGACGTATCTATCTATCTCTATTTCTTGAATCTTGAATCTAAACAGAGGTTCAAGATTCAAGATTCACAAGTTGTATTTGTCAAATGCATACAAGTATGCAGTGACCTGTAAAAGTGACTTAGCCGCAGAAGCAGCGGTCTCCTTACGGGTGACGGTGAGGTTGGCCGTGGTCAGGGCGTCGCCGTAGACGCAGCAGTACACCCCGCTGTCCTCCAGCAGGGCGTTCCTGACCGTCAGCTCCATCACGCCCTCCCTCCGTCTGACCTGGTGCCTCAGGCCGCTCTTCAGGACCTCCAGCCCCCTCCTCCACTCGGCCGCCAGGCCCGGCCTGGAGAGCTCACAGCTCAGGGTGACGCTGCTCTCCTCCTCCACCTGCTGGTTCCTCAGCTTCACCTTGAAGGTGATGGGGGGAGCTGGGGTGGAGCAGAGCGGGACAACGCTGAGGAACATCGCCATGAGGTGGAGCTCCGAACCACGTCATGTACGGTGTAGATGTTGAGGACGATGACTTATGATGTTATGATGATGTAAGGTGAGACCTTTCAGACGTTATGATGTAGTAGATACCATGTGGATTTAAATGACCTTGACGTCTTGAATGCATTTATTATTAAATCAATTATGCATAGTTAATGCATAATTAATTTATTAATTTTGAGTATTTTATTTGATGTAATAACAATTATTATATTACAACTTTTGTATTTATTAGTACTTTTTATATGAATGAAAAATATTTTTGGGGTCAATTCAAAATAATAAAAAATCTAAATGTTCGATTCCGAGGCAACTTTAAGCTTTTACCTTTCACCTTTACAAACATTTAAAACATGGGTGATGGCCTCATCCCAGCGGTACCCTACCTGTAACGGTGAGCTGGGCGGTGGACTGCCCGTCCTGGCTCTTACAGGTGTACTTGCCCGCGTCGCTCTCCTCTGCGCTGAGGATGACCAGCTTGGTGTAGGGCCCCTCCTGCCTCATCTCGTACTTGTCCCCCGGTCTGAGCACCGTCCGGCCCTTGGTCCAGTCCACAGGGGCCCCGGGCCGGGACAGCTCGCAGCAGAGCACTGCCCGGCCCCCCTCCCTCACTGACACCGGCTCCACCTCCTTGGTGAAGGTGACAGGGAGGGCTGAGGGACGTCCCGGGAATACAGGTCAGATACATCTGTCTCTGTGCGTTTTGGTTACAGCTGTAAGACCTTTGTGTTTGGAACATGGATATATTTGCAGACTAACAAGTGAACTGACAAGTGCACCAACAATTGAATCAACGAGTGAACTAACAACTGAACCAACAACTGAACCAACAACTGAACCAACAACTGAACCAACAACTGAACCAACAACTGAACCAACAATTGAATCAACATACTAACTAGTGACCCAACAAGTGATCAAAGGGAACTTAAAAGGTAATTTGGATGGTAACCTTAATATCCATATGGAGACTCTTTCATTCTCACCCACTAACGAACCGTGAACTAACGAACCGTACGTATCCCCCACCAGAAGGACCCCTTCCTGTACTTTGAGGTCAGCTGAGGTAGGGGTACTAACCACCACCAAGCTATACTTAACCCCAACAGACTGTACTGAACCCCACCAAACTATACTAAACCCCATAAGATTGTACTAACCACCACCAAACTATACTAAACCCCAACAGACCGTACTAAACCCCACCAGACCGTACTGAACCCCAACAGACGGTACTAAACCCCACCAGACCGTACTGAACCCCACCAGACCGTACTGAACCCCACCAGACCGTACTGAACCCCACCAGACCGTACTGAACCCCACCAGACCGTACTGAACCCCACCAGACCGTACTAAACCCCACCAGAGGCACCCCCTCCCTCGGACTGTGCTGAACCCCACCAGACGGGCCCCTACCTCTGACGGTGAGGTCGGCGGAGGTCACGGCGTCCCCGGCGCTGCAGCTGTACTCGCCGGCGTCCTCCAGGACCACCCTGCGGACCACCAGCTCGGCCAGCCGGCCCTCGGCCCTCAGCTCGTACCGCCGGCCCTCCCTCAGCAGCTTGGCGTTGCGCCGCCACTCCACCGCCACCCCCGCCTTGGACAGCTCGCAGCGCAGGCTCACGCTGCCCTCCTCCACCGCCTCCTGGCTCTTCAGCTTCAGCCGGAAGCTCACCGGGACCGCTGGGGGGTGAACGCATTTTGGACATACAGTTCAATTCTTAAATCCTGCTTACACAGAAAGCAGGATTTTATTTAATTTATTAAACTGAATTTAATTAAAAAGATGGTGAATTTTTTTGTTTCTGTTAACCGGTAAACGCTCTGAACCGGTAAACGCTCTAAACCGGTAAACGCTCTGAACCGGTAAACGCTCTGAACCGGTAAACGCTCTGAACCGGTAAACGCTCTGAACCGGTAAACGCTCTGAACCGGTAAACGCTCTGAACCGGTAAACGCTCTGAACCGGTAAACGCTCTAAACCGGTAAACGCTCTGAACCGGTAAACGCTCTGAACCGGTAAACGCTCTGAACCGATAAACGCTCTAAACCGGTAAACGCTCTAAACCGGTAAACGCTCTAAACCGGTAAACGCTCTGAACCGGTAAACGCTCTGAACCGGTAAACGCTCTGAACCGGTAAACGCTCTGAACCGGTAAACGCTCTGAACCGGTAAACGCTCTGAACCGGTAAACGCTCTGAACCGGTATACGCTGGCCCCCCCCAGCGCTCACCGGTGATGTCCAAGGTGGCGGCGGTCCTCAGCTGCCCACACACACACGCGTACGCCCCGCTGTCCTCGGGCCGGCCCCGTCTGATGAGGAGCTGCTGGAGCGGCCCGGTGCTCCTGAGCTGGTACCGGTCCCCGCTGCTCAGGGGCCCGTCGCCCCGCAGCCACTGGACCGGGGCCCCGGGGGCCCGGGACAGCTCGCACTGCAGGGTCAG
Source organism: Gadus macrocephalus (assembly GCF_031168955.1). Taxonomy (NCBI): domain Eukaryota; kingdom Metazoa; phylum Chordata; class Actinopteri; order Gadiformes; family Gadidae; genus Gadus; species Gadus macrocephalus. The sequence goes on from NC_082393.1 coordinate 2,041,961, forward strand.
GGGGCCGCCCTCCTCCGCGTGGACCCCCCGCAGCTCCTGGACGAAGGTTAGGGGGGGCTCTGGAGATGGACGGGGGGGGGGGGGGGGGGGGGGGTATCGTGTTATATCGTTTCTAAGAAGATTGTTTTTGGGAGGAACATTTATCTGGAAAACCCATTGAAAAAAAAAAACATTTTTATAATTTTACATGTTATATTTTTTGATGTTGTATTTTATATAAATTTTTATAAAATTCTTATGATTATCTAATCATACTTTTAGACATTTTTCAATTCATTATATTTAATATGATATTGTATATTTTATATAAATTGTATCATTCTTTTTGGATTTTGTGTGTATTTTTATTTTATTTTAAATCTTCATTAAACTTAATTTACTTACAAAATAATTATGTTGACATGCTAATCCTTACATTCTATCCAGAATTGTGTTTCTTGGTTCCATGTTTCATTGATTCGACTAAAACTCCATCATCTACCTTTAACCCTGGCTTCATAAGGACCAGGTACCTCTAACCTACACTGAGGTCTGCTGTCCCACTCACCGTTCACCCCCAGCCGGGCCGTGGTCCTGTGCTCCCCGCAGACACACGAGTACTCCCCGCCGTCCTCCGGGGCCAGCTCCACGATCCGCAGCTCCACCTGCAGCTCCTTCATCCTCATCTGGTACTTCCCTCCCTCCCACACTGGCTCCTCCTCCCTCCTCCACTCCACCGCGGCGGCCGGCTTGGTGAGCTCACAGTGGAACACGACGCTGGCGCCCTCAGTTCCCTCCACGTCCACCAGGGGCCGCTGGAAACACGGGGGAAGACCTGGCCGGGAGACCCAACACGGAAGGGTTACGGCCGAGACCAGACTAAACATTTGAATTACGTAAGAGTGTATTCTGGTCCCTCAGATGGACAACAGGGATGTGGTTGGGTGGGGAGGAGCACTCTAATGATCGAGGGAAAACAAACAAAATGGCGACACGTTTGTACAAAAATACAAAAGAGACTCTGATCAAATGATAGAGTGATGGTTAGGGTCTGTTGGTGTTATATAAATCAATGGCTGCTGCGGTTGTTCTAAATATAGCATCATCAGATGAACAACATTACAGTATTCAAAAGGCATTCAGGATTACATATGATATATATTTACACTTACTAGACCTGTAAACAAGGGTTGAAAACAAATAAATGCACTAATTAGTGACCTTAGTGCGAACATGAATATGCGGAACTCATTTGACCCGAATCAAGATGTCTACGGTGATAATGACAGAGAGCATGAGCTGGAGAAGAGTTGTGATGAAGGGGAATTCTTCATTGACTGGAATGTAATGGGAACGGAAAACAAATGTATTGTGACATTTATTCCTCTAGCATGTGGGAAGGGAATGATCAACCATATCTCCATGGCATGGTTTAGTGAGGAAGGCATGAACCAGTATGAACCAGTATGAACCTCTGTTAGGTCTACTGTTTTAAATAGTTTTTACTGTTTTTACTCTGTTTGAGCTGACTTCTCCTGCGTCTGCGTTGCGCTGACTCTGTTGAAATCAGAAAATCCAGGAAAAATCAATTCACCAAAAAGCGTGAGTTAGTCAAACTGCACCATATTCAATAACAGAGTCCAACACACATTACATTTTCACATCCACTTATGCACAACCTTTCAAATGTTACAATGATGGCGTAACATATATATCCCCAATCTCCTGTCTGGAATAAATAAAGTACAACTCATCTTCTCTTATCTGATGCATCAGTGACATGATGATTACAAATGTAATGGAAATGTCCTGTTGAGATGTAGACATTTTAAAAGACATGTTGTTCTCAAGACACTAAGACACTGTGTCTTGCCACTGTGACCTCGCTCATTATCTACAGTAATCATTTCAGTGTTTGTACCGTGCTGATCGCCCCTGGGGGGTACTGAGTCTGGGAGACGGCCTTGGCTGGCTCACAGCTGTACCACAAGCAGAGGACTGGTGGTATTCCTATCTGCAGATGGGGTCTCAAGGGCCTTTCCCTGCTTTAACCCTCAAGTGTGACCACTGTTGAGTACAGCGCCTTAGCTTTGAACGCCTGGGGTGCTGAGTGGTCTCTCTGCAGAGACTACACCTTTACTTCTTTGTTGTGCACGGGGAATGGGTTAACCTCACAATTGTTAAGAGCTTGGCACTTGGTTCTATGGACATCCTTCCTGTACCGACAGAGATATATCGTTGTTTCTCTTCCTTCTGACAAATGTACGGATTGTAAGTCGCTTTGGATAAAGGCATCTGCTAAACACCCTAAATGTAAAGGTAAAATTTAGATGTGAATTTCACTACTTTTCTTTTATACTATTTGTGCCTTTTTTTTTTTTTTACAATCAACTCTTTAGGGTTAGTCTGAGTTAAGTTGCAAACACAGTTAGACGAAGACCCCCCCCCCCCCCCCATGTCGCCCCTCTCCCCGCCTGCCTCACCTGTGACGGTGAGCTGGGCGGTGGACTGCCCGTCCTGGCTCTTACAGGTGTACTTGCCCGCGTCGCTCTCCTCTGCGCTGAGGATGACCAGCTTGGTGTAGGGCCCCTCCTGCCTCATCTCGTACTTGTCCCCCGGTCTGAGCACCGTCCGGCCCTTGGTCCAGTCCACAGGGGCCCCGGGCCGGGACAGCTCGCAGCAGAGCACGGCCCGGCCCCCCTCCCTCACTGACACCGGCTGGAGCTCCCGCCTGAAGGTCACCGGGAGAGCTGGGGAGGGAAGGGGCGCGAGGGGTGAGGGGCCCTGACGGGTCAGGAAGGAGAGGGGCCGGAGGGACGCGTTTGGGGTTGATTTGGGTTCGATAAGGGTTTGTTTTGTGTTGGATTTGTATTTGATTTGCGTTGGATTAAAGATTGACTTGGGTTTGACTTGGGTTCATTTGGTTCTGATTTGGGTTTCATTTAAGTTTGATTTGGGTTTGATTTGGGTTTAAATGTGTGTGATTGGGTCCATGTGCCTTTGTTCTGGGACTTGATTCTTATTCTAATTCTCCTAATTTCAGGATGTTCAATTGATTCAGGAATTTCTACATTTCCTCTAACAATGGATAAATGTGATGCAATATTGATCTATTGATTGCACATTGGGTTATGGTTATGTTGATCAAATGTGTCTTTATCACTAATTTATTAGGAGACTTGCTGCTCCAGGCCTCTTTGAAGACCCGTTGGCACATGAACAGACCTCGGACAAAAAATCAAAGTTCAGCTCAACTTCCACCGTGGATTTCCTCGGAATCTAATCTCAGCAAAGAGCAAACAGTAAACGATGTGCGTCTCATCTTAAGGGATCTCTGCTCTACGGCCCCCCAGAAAAACAAGGAGCTGACTAAAGCACCACCCAGCGAGGCCACCTGAGGCGTACGTTTGACGGTGAGCTGCGCGCTGGTCCTCTCCTCCCCGACGGAGCAGCTGTACTGCCCCGCGTCCCCCAGGTGGAGCTGCAGGACGGTCAGCTGGGCCGCGCGGCCCTCCTGGCTCATCCGGTACTTCCCCCGGGACACCTCCTCGGTGAGCACCTGCTCGCCCCGGCGCCACTCCACGGCCACGCCCTTCTTGGAGAGCTCGCAGCGCAGCGTGGCGCTGCCGCCCTCCTCCCCCTCCTGGCTCCGCAGGCGCGCCCGGAATGTCGCCGCCACCGCTGGGACGAGAGGGGTCACGAACAGATGTCAAGAACACGAAAAATATACGTAAACTAATGAATGCACACGCGTTAAGGAGCGGATATGGGTTCGGCGGCCAGCTTGTTCCATGATGCCTATGGGAAGACTTTGAGGTTCGAACCCAGACCTTTAAGGGTCCCATGTCATGCCACCCAGGCGTGAGTGGGATTAGCCTGACAAGCCGTTTTGGAAAACTGCCCCTTATGACATCCCAGGTGGGCGTGTCCACCTAGATGTGTGCTGGATGGATCAGTCTACCAGCCTACCCAGTGGACTGTAGCAAACGTTGCTCTTCTATCCGTCTGGGTGGGCTTGTAGACTGATCTGTCCAGCATACATCTAGGTGGACACGCCCACTAGTGCTTTAACAGGTAAAGGCAGATTCCCAGACAGCTTGTGATGCCTAACCACACTCACACCTGGCGGCATGATATGATATGAGAACCATCCCCATGAAAATGAACAAAGCCAACATGTCTGAGGATGCAACCGGTGCTCTGTCTTCGTCCAAGCCCCCCCCTCTCCCTCCATCAGCCCCGACCTACCGACGACCTTCACCGTGGCCTTGGTCCTCATCTCCCGGCACACACACGTGTAGACGCCGCTGTCCCCGGGGAGCGCGTCTCTCAGGATCAGCTCCTGCAGCGCCCCCCTCTGCTTGATCAGGAACTTCTCCCCGTGCTGCAGAAGGAACCCCCCCAGGCTCCAGTCCACGGGCACCCCCGGCCGGGAGGTCTCGCACTGCAGGGTGGCGTTCTGCCCCTCCTCCACGCGCACGCTCTGCAGCTTCTGTCTGAAGGACACGGGCAGCGCTGGGGGACGAGGAGGGGGTCAGCTTATCGGGTTATTGTGATGAGGGCAACCACAGAGACAGGGACATCGTGGTGGAGACAAAATGTACAAATCTGGCTCAGGCAATTTGATCTCCTTCTATTATAACAACTGTATTCTTAATCCCTTTGGCATATGAGTGTTTTATGTACTAATGAGTGTTCTTAATGCAAACATGAATATGCAGTACCGATTTTACCTGATAAACACATTGGTTTTCTTCATTATTTTAAACTAAGTTTTTTATTTTAAACTTTTTTAATTTAAACTCCCCGTGTGGACTGTGACTCGTCCCTTGGAGTCTCTCGAATGATTAGATATAGATCATATCCATAACAACGCCTAACCCCATTAAGAATACTCTTCTCTATAGCGTAGCTGAGCTCCATGAACCCAGCGGCGCCGGCCTCCTACCGTTGACGGTCAGCGTGGCGGCGGACTCGATGTGCCCGCAGACGCAGGTGTAGACGTTGCTGTCCTCGGGCGTGACGTCCAGGACCTTGAGCTCGGCGTGCACGTCCCGGTGCCTGATGTGGAACTTGTCCCCGTGCTCGAGGTCCTTCTCGTCGCCCCCCCGCCGCCACCCCACGCCGGGGCCGGCCTTGGAGAGCTCGCAGCGGAAGGTGGCGCTGCCGCCCTCCTCCATCATGACGTTCCTCAGCTTCTGCTTGAAGGTCAGGGGCAGCGCTGAGGAACCACACGGCCAAGGTCACCACGACGGGTTCAAACACGTTGAATAGTTGGGTTTTACACATTTTTATTACTTCTCCGTCCTCGTTCGGTTCTCTTCTTTTGCCATCGCCATTTTACCTTTGCTTCAATTAATTTCTGCTAACTACTATGCCTGGCGTTATCCTTGGAGGATTACTTGGAGCAATAAGTCAACTTGATGAACCAAGCTGTTGAGAACAGCATAGTAATTTAAAAAAAATGTCTCCAAAATCGACACAGGAGTTACGGTCTATTATACTTATCCTGTCATGAATAAGCAGGTAAGAACTGGTATCCAGCTCATGTCTGGTACCAGCTCTTCAAACCCAGAACGTTTTATTTGGCAGTCGCTCCACCTACCCACAATGCACCTTATATGATAGTTCAGATCAGAGCCGACACACACCACTGAGATACATGCAATAGTACCGCACTATGCTTGTTATAGTATAGCATACCTTAGAACCATAACGCATGCATTTGAAGTGTGCATCCGCTCTCATGCATTACGACCCCGCCGTCCCCCATTAAGACCGATCAGCGTCACTTCTCCTCCTGCTCCTCCTGCTCCTCCTGCTCACCGATGATGGTCACCGTAGCGGACGTCTTCTGATCGGCGCACACACAGCTGTACACGCCGCTGTCCCGCGGCAGCGGCCTCCAGAGCAGCAGCTCCTGGCCCGTCTCCCGGCGCCTGATCTGGTGCCTAATCCCATTCCTCAGCGGATCATCCCCTCTCTTCCACTCCACCGCCACGCCGGCCTTGGAGAGCTCGCAGCGCAGAGTCACGCTGACGCCCTCGTCCGCCTGCACGGGCTTCAGGGGCTGTGTGAACGTGATGGGGATGGCTGGGGGGGAAGGGGAAGAGGCAGAGGGGAACGGGGCCGTTCAGGAGCCGCTCAGAACCCGTTCAGAACCCGTTCAGAACCCGTTGGGGAACTGTTGGGAAACTGTTCTGAAGGGGTTCAGAATCCGTTCTGAACCGGTTCAGAGCCCGTTCAGAACATGTTTCGGGAACCGGTTCAGAGCCGGTTCGGAAACCGTTCGGAACCCGCTCAGAACTGGTTCAGAACCCGTTCAGAACCCGCTCAGAACCTGTTCAATAGCCGTTCGGAAGCCGCGCAGCCCTTCAGAACCAGTTCAGAAACTCGCTCATAACCAGTTCAGAAACCTGCTCGGGAACTCGTTCTGAACCCGTTCGAAACACATTTAAGAAAACGGGATCCATTTAAGAACTCAATTTTCAGAATCCGTTGAGAATCCGTTCGGAACCCGTCCACGATGCACCGTGTCAGTCGTTTAGCTGCAGGCGCCTGTCACCTGAAGCTCTGAGTGAAAGAGAACTCATAGGGAAACATAAAGGAGCAGATAAGGGTTCTCTTTGTGATACTGACACTAACTATATTAAACTATTCACCACTTAATTAATTAGCAGACATGTTTATCCACAAAGAAACCCCCACAAAGTCATCAACTGGAATTATCTCATCGCCATTTAAAAACATCATGAATGAATCATGAATGATCTAATTAGGAGTTAACGTTCAGTGTGGAGGAGTGTGTCTGTGGGTGATTATTCCCCCTCAGCATAGTGACTGAACTCTTTGAACACAGAGGCGTCCTCACCGATGACTCTGAGGCTGGCGCTGGTGACGTGCTCTCTGCAGAGGCAGCTGTAGACCCCCGAGTCCTGGGGCATGAGCGCCGCGACCGTCAGGAAGATGGCCGTCTTCTTGTGCCTCATGGCGTACTTGTCGCCGGCGCGGAGGTTCTCCTGGCCCCGCCGCCAGTGGTACAGGACCCCGGGCAGGGAGTACTCACAGCTCAGGGTCACGGCCTCGCCCTCCCGCGCCTCCAGGTCCGTGAGCGGCTGGGTGAACTCTGCAGGGATGGCTGGAGGATGACAGGAAAGGGAGACGGAACTAGAGAAGGGAATCGGCCATTTTGGATCTTTGAAGGTAAATGTTAATTGTTAAACATGTCACCATTTCACTTTAACTTTCAGCTAGTATTTTTGTTTTCTTTCTTTCATTGTTTCGCTTTTGTTCGATTTTTACTGTTTACTCAAACTTGCAATTTTTGTACGATTTTAACGAGATCGTAGCTAAAAATACCCTGGACATATCTGTGGTCAATACTGATGATAGCAATTTTTATAATTTCAGATCCTATAAATTATATATTCTAAAAATAAAAAATGCTGGCCAGCCCTTACCTCTTTCTCTTTATACAAGGATCTAACTATAGACACTCCCAAAACCCCTCCCACTCTCTCTAAACCCCACCCACTCCCTCAAAACCCCTCCCACTCCCTCTGATCCCCTCCCACACCCTCTGAACCCCTCCCACTCCCTCCAAACCCCTCCCACTCCCTCTGATCCCCTCCCACACCCTCTGAACCCCTCCCACTCCCTCTAAACCCCTCCCACACCCTTTAAACCCCACCCACTCCCTCTAAACCCCTCCCACTCCCTTTAAACCCCTCCCACTCCCTCTAAACCCCACCCACTCCCTCTAACCCCCTCCCACTCAGACCCTCCAGTCAGCCTAGCTATGCTAGGTCAAATCACTCAGTGGTAGAGGCAGGACGGCTCACTGTTTTTTGAAATCTGAAAGCATCATGCCTTTAACTTTGCTAATAACACAATTGACATACTTGTACGGAATAAATCTAAAAGTGAGCAACACAACATCGACAGAACCCAATATATTCCTTCCCCTTAGTCTCTCGACACCGACATTGTGCATGTTAATGGTAGCCAATAATTGTGCTCCAACAATCAATAATCAATGATCAATTTCAGTGATCATCCACCTTTGACCCTGACGACCGCCCGGGTGGCGACGGATCCGGCGCTGCACTCGTAGACGCCGCCGTCGCCGCCGCCGACCTCCCGGATGGTCATCCGCGCCTCGCAGCCCGAGCGCGCCGCGGAGTAGCGCGAGGAGTTCCACATCTGGCAGCCGTCCTTGTACCACAGGATGTGACACGGCTTGGAGGTGACGCAGCACAGCGTCAGGCCGCCGCCCTCCACGGCCTCGCAGTCCTCCAGGGACTTGACGATGGTCGGGCGTCGCTCTGGTGAAGACATGAGTCAAAGCGACCACGCATCAGCGGTGGAAGCCCATGTATGGGCTACGGCTCAGGTCCAACAGCAGCTGATGTGGACCATTCATTTGGCTGATTCTTTATCCATCATGGTCCTTCTGAAGCAGGTAAGGGTTAGGCATCTTGCTATTTACATTTACGCATCGGGCATTTGGCAGACGCTTTTATCCAAAGACTTACAATAAGTACATTTGTCTGAAGAAGGAGGAACAGCAAGATATCTCAGTCGGCACAGTAATGATATTCCTAGAACCAAGTGCCAAGCACTAACAATCACTAGGTTAACCCACTCCCAGTATACAACAAAGATAGCTAGGGTAAGATGCTACACAAGGCTTATCACTATTTTGAAGTGCAAGGAAGTACAACACACAATAAGTGTGTAAGAGTGGTGAATCGGGGTTTGGGGGGGGCTTTTCAGATTCTAAATGAACTCTGAACAAGTGAGTCTTATAATATTGTGAAGTGCTATTGGACGCCTACAGGTGAGCTGTGGACATGGGGGGATCGAACCCGGTTCCTCCCGGCCGGGTCTCGGCCCACTGACCTCTGACGAGCAGCGAGGCGTAGGACCTCTTGTCCCCGGCCTCGAAGGAGATGGTGCCGCTGTCCTTGCGGGCCAGCTGTCTGAAGGTGAGCATGTGGAGGCCCCCCTGCGTCGCCTGGATCTCGTTGAGCTCGTTGGTGTACAGCAGGGTCTCGTCCAGGTACCACTTCACCGACACCAGGTCGCTGGGGCAGATGCGGCAGCGGAAGGTGACGGTGTCGCCCTCCAGGCACTCCGAGTCCTCCAGCTCGTCCAGGATCAGCACCCGCTGACCTGTGACCGGAAGGGAGGAACGCCGGGGTCAGTGGGGGGGAACCGTCGGGCCACTTTCAGAGGACGCTTTCCATCCAAGTCGCTAAGTATAATCAATGTCACTCATGTGCGTTGGGTTCAAGAAATGTGTCTCGGTCAGGAAGTACACAGACTGTCAGACACCAGGGTTCAAACCATTTCAGCTGGGACTGGAAGTGAAATACCTTTACCATAACTCAAAGGGAGGTTTAAATTCAGATTATAAATGTTTGAATGGTAGATTTTAAGTCTGAATATTGAAGAACATTGAACCCTCCCCTCTGTTGACCATCAAAACAGCCTCACCTGTTGAGCTTTGACCCTAAAGCCCCCCAACCGGTTGACCTTTGACCCATGAAACCAGCCCACCTATTGACCTTCAAACCCCCCCCACCTGTTGACCTTTGACAGGCAGGGATGAACGCCGCCGGGTCTGGGGGAAGGGCCGTTGGGCCCCTTTCAGAGGACGCTTTCATCCAAGATGATCCAAGATGTCATGAAGCACACAGGCAGACTGTCAGGAGACATCAGGGTTCAAACCCTTTGTGCCGGGACTGAAGTCAAACACCTCACCATCACTGGCGAGGTGAGTTTAGCTCACCTCACTTTAGCTCAAAGTTACGTTTCAGAAGTTAAGCTTCTGATTGTTAGCATTAGTTTAAAACATTTTAATGTTTAAATTTAAGCCTAAATATTGAAGAATATTGAACCCCCCCCCTTCCGTTCACCATCACCCCCCCCACCCGTTGACCTTTGACCCATCATCCCCCCCCCCACACACCTGTTGACCTTCGACCCATCACCCCCCCCACCTGTTGACCTTTGACCCTCAAACCACACATCCTGTTGACCTTTGACCCATCACCCCCCCACACACCTGTTGACCTTCGACCCTCAAACCACACCACCTGTTGCCCATCACCCCCCCCCCCCCCACACAACTGTTCACCTTTGACCCTCAAACCACACCACCTGTTGACCTTTGACCCATCACCCCCCCCCCCCCCCCACACAACTGTTCACCTTTGACCCTCAAACCACACCACCTGTTGCCCATCCCCCCCCCCCCCCCCACACTTTACCTCAACTACTTTTGAGGCTCACTAAATAAACAACACTTAAGCTCTGGCCGGCGGCCCTCACTGATGACGGTGAGCTGGGCGTGGCTCTTCATGGTGCCCACGTCGCAGGTGTAGTGGTCCGTGTCGGCGGTCTCCAGGCAGCAGACGGTGAGCGACAGCAGCACGCCGCTCTGCCTCATGACGTACTTCCTGCCCGGGCGCAGCTCGGTCAGGCCCTTCAGCCAGGCCACGCGCCGGGCCGGGCGCCGCGTCTCGCACTCCAGGGTCACCTTGCCCTTCTCCTCGCCCCGCGCGTCCCGCAGCTCCCGGGAGAAGGTGTGCTGCAGCTCTGGACCGGGGAGAGGACGGGGGTCAGTCTGGGGTTCAGGGGTCTCCAGAGACTGTGATGTGTTTGGGTGGCTATGAACACAACACTTTCACTTTGGAGTGAAAGTATCATAAATATATGGCCTTTAAAGCCCTTTGAGACTGTACATGTGATTAAGGGCTATACAAATACATTAGAATTTCATTGAATTGAATTGAGTCATTTAGCGGACGCTTTTATCCAAAGCAGCTGACAGGGAACATGGATACTTGTCATTAAGGAGCAGGTTGGGGTAGGCTAAGGACATGGAGGCTGGAACCGAAACTCCATAACCCTGCACTATCCAGCTACTGTTTACCGAGAAGATCAGACAATCGATGGAAAAACAAACACACTCTTCCACACTCGAACTTTGGATCCTCCAGATCCAAAGTTCGTCTGAAAGGAAACCAAAGAGGCTGGCGTTCACTTCAGACGGTGAGGGGGTCCCCCTTGTGCGCTCACCTCGGACCTCCAGCTTGGCGCGCGTGGCGATGCCGTCCGCCTCGCAGCAGTACTCCCCGGAGTCCCCGACGGTGGCGCTGCGGATCACCAGGCTCACCAGGGTCTTCTCCACGCTGACCACGTGCTTGGAGCCGGGGCGCACGGGGTGGCCGTTCTTCAGCCAGCGGATGGTGGCCTCGGGCTTGGTGATCTCACAGCTCAGCACCGCGTCGTCGCCCGGCACCACCTTCACACTCTGCATCTCCCGGAAGACGTGCACCGCCTTCTCTGCAACGGGACAGCACCGTCACCAGTGTTCACAGTGATCAGAACGAGAAACATGACAGGGACATATGGGGCTGGCATGTGGCTCAGGAGGTGGAGCGGGTTGGCTGGTAACCGGAAGGTTGCTAGTTCGATCCCCGGCTCCTCCTAGCCGAGTGTCAAAGTGTCCCCGAGCGAGACGCCTCACCCTGACTGCTGCCGACGAGCTGGCTGTCGCCTTGCGTGGCTGACTCCGCCGTCGGTGTGTGAATGTGTGCATGAATGTGTGAAACTTACGCAATATTGTAAAGCGCTTTGAGTGGCCACTGGTTAGAAAAGCGCTCTATAAATGCAGTCCATTTACCATATCAAGAATATAATCACAATAACACTTCAAACACCTCTTGGACCTGGACGCTTACCTCGGACGAAGAGCATGGTCCTGCAGCTGAGGTCTTTGACGGTGAAGACCACGTCTCCAGCATCGAGCAGGTTGGCCTCTTTGATGGCCAGTTTGTACAGGCGCCCGTTCTGGATCACCTGAAGCCGGGAGTCGCTGACCACCAGCTGGCCGTTGATAGTCCAGGTGGGCTCTTCCATGAGGTCGTGGGACAGAAGACACTCGAAGGTGCAGTTCTCCCCTTCCAGGACAGAGGCAGTCTTCAACCGTTGGACAATGGTGATGAGAAGGTCTGGAAAAGCAGCAGGACAGCTAAAGACTGCATCTCCGGAGAAGCGCTAGTGTCTCAATTGTGTGAAACTTATTACAAGGTATTGTTTTTTTAATAGAATCCACTGCTGAAAGACATGCTGTCTCATCATTTTTGTTCATTGCTTTAAATTCCATAGCGACTTTCATCAAAACTTTGAGACTTTGAACTTTGAGACTTTGAGAAGAAAACCTGGGAGGCCAAAAACCACCCGGTGCAGAACTGAGACACAAGAGCCTGAAAAGATGAACCTGTCATGGGGAGAGGCCCAACATTCTGCCAGGGACCGAGTGCAATGGAGAGTGCTCATTGAAGCCTTATAACCATCAGAAACTCTTTTCATTCAAAAGTCAACTTAAATCCCATCTTTTCAGGACCACCTCCAACATCTGACAAATTATCCTCCTTCTATATCCATCTTCCACCCTCTTTCTCTCTCTTAATGTGTTGTCTGGTGTTGTGGTGTTGTTTGTTTGCCTTTTGTATGAGCGTCTGTACTGTCTGTATGCATTCCTTTTTGTAAAGCGCTTTGAGTGTGAGAAAAGCGCTACATAAATTGAATCTATTATTATTAAAGCGTTGAGTACTAAGAAAAGCGCCGTAAAAAAACGTATCTATTATTATTATCATGTCCCATAGGGACGAAGAGGAATGATGATGATGATGGGCTGATACTCACCATGCACAGTTACCTTGGCCCGGGTCTGGCTGGCGCCCAGGTCACAGGTGTAGCGTCCGGCGTCGGCCTTGCAGAGGCCGAGCAGCGTGAGGCTCATGGCGCGGCCGGCGTGCAGCAGCTCGACCCGGTCCCCGGGGGTGAGCGCCTCGCCGTCCTTCGTCCACACGGGGCTCGCCGTCTCCTTGGAGGCCTCGCACTGCAGGCACACTGCTCCCTGCTCCTCCCCCACCACGTCCTCCAGGGAGCGCAGGAACACAGCCGGTCGCTCTGAGGGGGGGCGGGGGGGGGGGGGTCATTGTGGTCATTCCCGTGCTGCTCGCCGCATTATTGTTTTTTTTCTTTTTTTCATACACATTTTTCACCACAAAATGACCGTCTTTTTTGCGAGGTGGGGCTTGGAGGGGGCTCAGCCTTTTTCAGGGGGAGCTTAATCCCCCGGCTGGCCCAGCACTCGCGCCACCACTGAACACGCACAATAGAGGACCAATGACGCATCACCACGTGCAGCATGAAGTGAGAAACCATCATTGGTTCGATTTTGATGTATTCCAAGGTCGTGCGGGCATGGCCGACCTTTGACCCTCAGCGTGGTGGTCTCGGAGATGGGCCCGGCCTTGAAGGTGACCCTGCTCTCCTGTGGGCGGAGCCTCCGGACGGTGAGGCTGTGCATGGTGCCCATGTTCTGGACGCGGCACACGGCGCTGGAGTAGAGCCGGCAGCTGTTGAGCAGCCACTCCACGTTGGCCACCACGTAGTTCAGCTCGCAGGAGAAGATGGCGCTGTCGTCCTCCTCCACCTCCAGCGGCTCCAGGCTCTTCACCATCTGCAGCCGGCGCACTGAGAACGGGGAGGAAGACGGCGGATAACGACAAGAGAACGGATACTGCGGACGAATAGCGGAATCAAATCGACTACAACTGAGATCCTGAATCAGTGAGTCATTTACGACATCTGAAAAGTCCCCTCTACTTTTTAATGTGTGATCTTATTTTACATTCCTGGGGTCAATACTATGTCTCTCCTCTTACTGGCTCACAAGAGTTTCGAGAGAAATTCCTCCCATACTGCTTCGGTAATCGGCGAGTACTTAAGTCTCAGTGCTGATCCGAGACCATTACATGACTAGCTCATTTAACAAGAGGAAAGGAAGATCACAAACACATGCAGTATAATGCTGCGGTCGTCGGAGGTGGAAAGTCGGAATGTGAAAAGCGTCAACTCAGACCTTTATACGTTCCAGATACCAAGTCGGAAAAACATGGATGCTCACGCTTAACACTAATGATCCAAATGTATTATTATAATTAAAGATTATAAATGTAAATTATCGGGTTCAGAAAAAAAAAAAATCGACAGTAAGTGAACTGAGTATACATTGCCCTCATCGTAAGAGAACCCTTCAATAGGAACCAGTGCTATTATTACGTAGTTACAATGTAAGGCTGCGTTCACATCTAGTGTTTTTTTTTAAATGTTGTTGTCTTGTTTTACATTATATTCCTATGGAGCAGAGCGTTTCAACTTTCAGGAAGAAAGCGGTCGACGTCAGGCGTCTTTTTGGCAACTGACCAATCACAAGCGGAGCATTGACACTTCGTCACGAAGGAAACTCTCAACTGTCAAAACCAGAAACAATGACGGACAAATCACTCGGGAAAGTGCCGGTGGAGTGAATAATAGTTTTAATTACAGAACATGTCGCGATCTACGACATGTCTAATGGGCTCTAGCCTGGATACGTAGAAGGCGAGTAACGTCGGGTCTAGAATGGCTTTGTTGCTAGGCGATAGAAAAAACGCTCTCTGCTTTTAAACAGTCGGCTCAACTCTTCCCTATTACAAAAAACACTAGACGTGAGCACGGCCTTAAATGCTGCACCGGTATAAACTCGGTATTGGCCGATACTCAAGTTCAACAATCGGTATCGGGAAGGAAAAAACGGTATCGAACATCTGTACGTCCCACCTTCCACCTTGACGGTCGCGGTGCTCTGGGACCCCCCCGCCATGCAGTGGTACGGCCCGCCGTCCATCCCCAGCAGGCCGTGGATGGTGAGCTCCGCCCGCGGCCCCTCCCGCCTCATGCTGTACTTGGTGGAGCTCTTGAGGGCGGTGCGCCCCCGGAACCAGCGGACGGCGCGCGGCGAGGGCGCGAAGGAGCAGCTCAGCGTCACCGCCGCGTTCTCCTTCACCTCCACGTCCTCCAGGGGGCGGAGCACCTGCAGGGGGCGCTCTGAAGGGGGGGGGGGGGGTGTGCAGACGATATATCGGTTATTTAAGGATGTTGCACACTCTAGAAATGTCAATTATTTGTATTATTTACATTTTATATTTTTAATTATGTATTATTTATATATTATTCTTATATATTAATATATTATAAAAAATATATATGTTTATATTATTAATTATAAATTAATTGTTAGTTATTAATAAAAAAATATATAATAATATATTATTCATATTTATTAATATATTATTAAAATATATATATATTAATATTATTAATTAAATTAAATGTTTTGCACATTTTACATGTGGTACAGTATATGCCATTTGGTGGATGCTTTTACCCGAAGCAAACGTTCTCAGCATGGGGGGTACCACTGAGAACGCCTAGCCCGACCAGGACAGGGCCACAAAGTGTACCATCCATCCCTCCCTCCCTCCCACCCTCCCTCCCTCCCTCCCTCCCTCCCTCCCACCATCCATCCATCCATCCTCCCTCCCTCCCTCCCTCCCTCCCTCCCTCCCTCCCTCCCTCCATTCATCCATCCTCCCTCCCTTCCTCCCACCCTCCCTCCCTCCCACCATTCATCCATCCTCCCTCCCTTCCTCCCTCCCTCCCTCCCTCCCACCATCCATCCATCCCTCCCTCCCTCCCTCCCTCCCTCCCTCCCTCCCGCCCTCCCTCCCTCCCTCCCTCCCTCCCTCCATCCATCAGTGCGTCCCCACCTCTGACGGTGAGCTTGCCGCTGCAGTGGCTCTTGCCCGCGGCGAACACCACGGGTCCGGACATGGAGCTGTCGGTGGCGGTGAGGCAGAGGCTGTGGACGGTGCCGTCCCTGTCCATCCTCACCCCCGGGCTGGGGGCCAGGACCTCCCCGCTCAGGGTCCAGCGGGGGGGCCTCCCCGAGCGCAGGCTGGTCTCCACCTGGAACAGCGCCGGCTCCGGCTCCGTCACCTCCGTCACCGAGGACATCCCGCGCACGATCTTGATGGCCTGCTCTGCACACACACAGCCCAGGGGCACGTCAGGAGGCGGGACCGGGCTGCGGGGAAGCCGTCACCATACTTTATGGGGGATGGATTTAAGTCTAAAACTAAACTGTAGAAAATTGGGGTGTCGAACCCAGAACCAGGCTGGGAGTCAAAGACCAAAACCATGAATGTTCCACTCATTAAAGTAACGAGAACGTTTGCTTCACATCCAGGGCCTTTAGCAGACGCTTTTATACAAAGCGACTTACAATAAAGGGAAGTCTGGGGCCCCCTGCTTGAGCTGCTCCCCCCGCGACCCGACCCCGGATAAGCGGACGAAGATGAGATGAGATGAGATGAGACTTAAAATAAATCCATACGTCAGAAGAAGGAGAAACAATATATCGCTGTTGGCACAGTAAGTATACAACACTGATAGCTAGGATAAGAGGCTACACAATGCTAAGTAAAAATTTAAGTGCAAGGACGTACAGCATACAATAAGTGAGTGACAGGGGCGTGGGGAGGTGGGGGGGGGGGGGGGGGGGGGGGGGGAGGCTATGCAGGGTCTAGGTGAACTCTGAACACGTGAGTCTCGAGTCTCTCGCGGGAGAGAGAGCATGGACCACAACGCGAGGGGAACCGCTCACCCTCCACCAGCAGCTGGCAGGAGGTTTTGTCGTCGCCGGCGTCGCAGGTGTACGTGTCCTCGTCCGAGGAGCAGACGTCGTCGATGGTCAGCTGGCGGTAGACGTCCTGGCTGAGGAGCTGGTACTTCTGACCCGTGGCCAGCTCGCGGCCGCTCTTGAACCAGCGCACCTGGGCGCTGGGCCGGGACACCTGGCACTCCAGGAGGCCGCGGTGGCGATACATGGCCACCTTCACCCTGAGCGGACGGGCTATCTGGACCGGCAGCTCTGTGAGGGAGGGGAGATCACACCTTAAGGCGGGGGCGATGAGCTAGTGTTTCGGTCGACTGTCACTTGGATCTTGAGATCATTTCATTCCAGTTTGCTTCGGTTGTTTCCTGGATTCCAAAAATGTGCGTTTGGTCCATTGGAGGAAAGGATTTACGAAGCTTATCTCTATCGAATCGCTTGCTAACGTGTGATTAACCTTTAATCCAATTTATTGGAATACACCTAAAATGGTGTATTATGTGTTTTTGCCTCATATCTGATGAGGTTCCCACCGTACTGCGATGGTGTTTGACATTCCTGGTGAGTTAAACCTAAAAAGGTCAGTTCTCTCACCTTTAACTGCAAGAGTTGCATAAGAGGACACTCGCTCGGCAGTGAATCTGATCTCTCCGGCATGTTCCGGCCTGACGGACTTGAAGCTGAGGATGTGAGTTTTACCTGCAAAGACACCATTTCTGGAGGTTAGATTGCTGATTCTGGTGACATGAACAAGCAACACATATGCATAAGCCAAATTGTGTTATCTAACCTAACTCTACTGCCTACGGAATTAGGCTAAATACAAGATGAACCTTAAAATATGGGTCAGGCATTTATGCTATGAGGCTAACGATCTGTGTCTCTTCATTAGAGAAAAAACTGTATTTTTCCTTTTTAATTAGTGTTAGCATTACTGATATCATGCTACTTCAATATCAGCCAATATTCAATTCGATAATCGTCGTTAACTCAGTTGAATAATCGTTGATAATTCAGTTGAATAATAGTTGATAATTCAGTTGAATAAAAATCGATAATTCAGTTGAATAATAGTCGATAATTCAGTTGAATAATAGTTAATAATTCAGTTGAATAAAAATCGATAAGTCAGTTGAATAATAGTTAATAATTCAGTTGAATAAAAATCGATAATTCAGTTGAATAATAATCGATAATTCAGTTGAATAAAAATTGATAATTCAGTTGAATAATAGTCGATATTCAGTTGAATAATAATTGAATATCCGCTGATAATCCACCGGGAATGTTCATGGATCTCCCCTGGGCCTCCATGATGAAGAGGAGCCCGGGTGAGTCCCCAGACCCCCCCCCCCCCCGGCCCCTGCCCACCCTGGTGCCGGATCCGGACGTGGTCCCCTGGCCGGACCCGGGCGTCGCCGCGGTACCAGCGGCCCTCCAGGTCCTCCTGGTTCACCTCACACAGGAAGCTGACCGCCTGCCGCTCCGTGGCGCGCACGTCCTGCAGCTCCGTCACGATGAAGATGTCCCTGGCTGAGGAAGAGGAGAGGGGGCGGTACAGAAACACATTAATGGAGTGAAGACGCACACAACATGATACAGACACACAACATGATATAGAAACACATTACTGGAGTGAAGACGCACACAACATGATACAGACACACAACATGATACACACATGTGTGTGTGTATGTGTGTGTGTGTGTGTGTGTGTGTGTATGCGTGTGTGTGTGTGTGTGCTAATGTGTGTGTGTGTGTGTGTGTGTGTGTGTTTGTGTGTGCGAATATTTATGTGTGTGTGTGTGTGTGTGTATGCGTGTGTGTGTGTGCTAGTTAGAACATGATACACACACAACATGATACAGACACACAACATGATACAGACACACAACAACATGATACAGACACACAACATGATATAGACACACAACATGATACAGACATACAATACTGGAGTGAAGATACACACAACATGAAACAGACACACAACATGATACAGACACACATTACTGGATGAAAGATACACACAACATGATACAGACACACATTACTGTACTGAAGCTTTGTTTAGTGATTCTGACACACACACACACCTTAAGACAAACACACATTACTTCAGTGAAGCTTAGTACCATCATACAGATACACAAACACATGTTACTATTCACTTCAGAAACACACAACACGATTTAAACACACATTAATGTACTGAAGCTTAGTATAGTGATTCAGACACACAAACACTTTAACACAAAAACACATTACTATACTGAAGCTTAGTTTAGTGATTCAGATATTCACAACATGATACAAACACACATTCATCTACTGAAGCTTTGTTAGTCAAACAAATACAAACAAAATAATTCTAACACATGTTATGACTCACAAACACACAACATGATACAAACACACATTCATCTATTGAAGCTTTGTTAGTCACACAAATAAATAAAAAAAAGGATTCAACACATGTCACGGTAATTAAGCTTTGTTTAGTGATTCAGACAAACACAACAGGATTCCAACACATGTTAATGTACTGAAGCTGTGTTAGTCACACGGATACATAAAACATGATTCAAAACATGTTAGGAGCTTATCAAGGGTGAGATTATTCAGAGACACACACAGCTTCATAGAAACTCACAGAAGGAGCAGAAACAGACCATACACAACGGCACAAAATCGGATGATTGATGATTGCAAAAATGAAATGGGTATGCGCAGAAGAGGAGAGGCTTGTGATTGTGGCCTCTGTGAACCACTCAGGAACCTGGTCTTGAAAAGTGGTTGATGTGGAAACGCAATGAATGTGATGCATTAATGTAACCGTTGATTCCATCTGCCTTCTCACTCCGAATCCATAAGTCCCATATGCATCTCTAACTCCTCCCCAGGTCCAACGTGATGCTGTGTTCTACAGTCTAGAAGAACCTCAGGTCTTTACGGCTCGGCCCTCCCATTGGTCCACAACTGTTGACCTCTGACCCAGTACCCCCCCCCCCCCCCCCCCCCTTTCTGTTGACCCTTCAACCCTCCCCATCCTGTAGACCATCACACCCCCCCACCTGTTGACCTTTGAACCATCAAACCCCCCCCAACCTGTTGACCTTTCAGCCTCAACCACCCCACCGGTTGACCCTGAACCCCCAACTGTCGACCTTTGACCCTCAACCCCCCCCACCTGTTGACCTTTGACCCTCAACCCCCCCACCTGTTGACCTTTGACCCTCAACCCACCCACCCCGCCTGTTCACCGTCTAACCACCTTGTTGTCCCTCAACCCCCCCCCCTTCACCTGTTGACCTTTGACCCTCAACCCCCCCCCACCTGTTGACCTTTGACCCCCCCACCTGTGACGGTGAGCCTGCAGCTGGTCTCCACGTCGAGGGCGCTGAAGGAGACGGTCCCGGCGTCGGCCAGCCCCACGCGGGTCAGGGTGAGCGCGTGCTTCTTGCCCTGGGCGCTGATGCGGCAGGTGGGCTTGGCCTTGAGGCGCAGGCCGTCGCGGGCCCAGGCGCCCTGGACGTAGGCCAGGTTCAGCACCACCTCCAGGGTGAGGCTCTCGCACTCGCACACCGCCGTGTCCTCCAGGGCCTTCACCACCTGCAGCCGGTTCTCTGACCGGCCGTCCACGAGGGAGCGTCAGTCCAGCGCTGTTCACCGTGCAGTGCTACGATCACAGCTAACCACTGTCCAATCTTAACCACAGGCTAATGCTAACCACATGCTAACCGCTGTCCAATGGTAACCACAGGCTAATGCTAACCACATGCTAACCACTGTCCAATGGTAACCACAACACAATGCTATAATCCAATCCTAATACTAACGGGAGCGTACCTATGTTCCCCGGGTCCTATGTTCCCCGCTTTGTATGTGACCGGGGAACATAGGACCCTTTGAGCAAATCTTTTTTTCGTAGGATGGTAGGGGCAAGTCGCACCTTTTTCGCCTCTGATTCGCCTGTGATTGGTTAAAATGGCTCTCCTCCGATTGGTTATGGTTAGGGTTAACCCTCACTCTAACCCTAACTCTAAACCTGACCCTAACCCTTTGCACCTGGGGAACATAGGACCATAACCACTGTCTAATGCTAACCACAGGCTAATGCTAATCACAATACAATGCTACAATCACAGCCTAATGCTAACCACTGTCTAATGCTAACCACAGGCTAATGCTAATCACAATACAATGCTACAATCACAGCCTAATGCTAACCACAGGCTAATGCTAACCACAGGCTAATGCTAATCACAATACAATGCTACCATCACAGCCTAATACTAACCACTGTCTTATTCTTACTACAGCCTAATGGCAACCAGTCTTATGCTAACTTAGCCTAATGGTGACCATGGTCTTATGCTAACCACAGCCTAATGCTAACCACAGGCCCATGCTCATACCATGTAGTTAGTCATAGATAGTTCCTAGATGTGATTGTTGTGAACTCACTGGCCGCCGCTACTATCCCTCCAGGTATGTTGTCGGCCATGTTGAAGGTGAGCGGATGCCAGATGCTCTTTCTTCTCCTACTGGCTGAAAATGAATTAGGTTTGAACCCTTAGTATGAAAAAGACCAAGTTAGAATTAGTTTGATTCTACACAAGTACTTTAACTTCCTACGTTGCATCAGATACAAGCTTCTGCTGCGGTGTGTAGTAATGGCCTTAAGAAGATGTTTCTGGAATGCTAACTCTTAGCCGTTAGCTGTACATTTTATCCTGTTAATCATATTTAGACTTGTCGGGGTTGTTTGTGTGTGTGTGTGCTAGTGTGTGTGTGTTTGTGTGTGCGTATGTGTATGTTTATGTGTGTGTGTGTGTGTATGTGTGTGTGTGTGTGTGTGTGTGTGTGTGTGTGTGTGTGTGTGTGTGTGTGTGTGTGTGTGCTAATGTGTGTGTGTGTGTTTGTGTGTGCGAATGTTTATGTGTGTGTGTGTGTGTGTATGCGTGTGTGTGTGCTAGTGTGTGTGTGTGTGTGTGTGTGTGTGTGTGTGTGTATGCGTGTGTGTGTGCGAGTGTGTGTGTGTGTCTGTGTGTGTCTGTTTATGTGTGTGTGTGTGTGTATGCGCGTGTGTTTGTGTGTGCGTATGTTTATGTGTGTATGCGCTTGTGTGTGTGTGTGTGTGTGTGTGTGTGTGTGTGTGTGTGTGTGTGTGTGTGTGTGTGTGTGTGTGTGTGTGTGTGTGTGTGTGTGTGTGTGTGTGTGTGTGTGCGTGCGCAGCCTTCTTCAATCTCGCCCTGCCATCTTAAAATGGCGACTCGGACACCAGGAATATCTGGGCCCATCAAGATGGGGAGCACGTGGCACCACTCAGATATGACAGAAGTCCCGTCACGTGTGTTATTCGTAATGAAGAGCTGATCTCAGCAACCCTTTATGCCATCTATAAATAGCACTCCGAGTCAGCTATGTTCACACCCCCACCTCCTCTGAACTGCCCCACCACTGAGACAGTAGGGCAAGCAGAGAATGATGATGATGAAGGGGCTATTGACTGCTGGGATCTGATTGTATCGGTGATATTTAAGGGGGACGGGGCCAAAGAGGATGACTCTTGGCTATGAGCGGACTTCATGGCTCCCAGGAGCTTTGAGGGAAAACTATGATCGTAACTTCATCCGTAGTGTGACCTTTCACCTTGCGTCATTCAGCAAAACCCTTTGTTCACACACTAGTAGCCTAACAAGGGAGATCCAGAGTTGGATTTTCAAATATGTAATTCGAAATATACAGGTTTTTTATTTATACATATTTTATATTTTTTAACAAATATCTTTGCAAAAATAAAATAATGCAAAACAATTAAGACCTATAACATATCTTAAGGGCTTGAATCAAATCTTTATCTTGATAACTAGCCTATTATGAATTGGACCTGAAGAGCTTTGAAATGCATGAATACTAAATTCATATTAATACAATTGTAGGTATTTGAACAAAACTTAAATGCATAATCCAAATACTATTTTCACAGAGTCTCAATCCTCAGCTGTAATGAACCAACCTTGACCTGGAGCAGATGTTGTCTTCAGGGAGTTAAAGTCTCCTGGTATTCCCTTGTGCGGTCTTCAATAAACTCCCTCTCAGAGTTAATACCGGCAGAAACAAACAAATCAGTAATCCCCCCAGGCTGATCCCATCTCCAAACCCCTATCCGTGCATCACCTAGTGTCCTGGACCGAGTCGTCAAAGTTTTAAGTTTCTCCTAAATAAAAGAACATAGCCTGGTGGTTGTTGGTGTTCTCGTTCCCCCCAACACCGATGCAGCCTGTTGCGCTTTCTCTTTTTTTCTTTTTTTGTTTCCCCCCTTTGCGTTTGTGGAGCCCGCTGGCAAACAGCTGACATATCTGTCCTCAAAGCCGAGCCTCCAAAATAGCCTCGTGTCATGATGCTCTCCGACATAGCCCCGGCCCAACGCAGACGTCTCCCATCGTCCGCCCTGCCATCCACACACGGCAAAATAACACTTATGGTTTGATCAGGGTTTCTACTTCATTAAAGAATACTGGGTCCGTCCTGTGAAGCTGCTCTGCCAGAGCAGGATATCAACAGCCAGGGTTAAGGGCTTAACTTCACACCCCTGCTAACTATCTACGCACCACGCAGTACTGCAAGTCGCATCGGATAATAGTGTCCACCAAATGACAGATATATTTATAAATAGAGTGTAGAGTCTAAGTGTAAAGTCCATTGTGACTCCCCACCCCAATCTTAGCTTTGTGTTGTCGTACTTTGCGTCGGCTAGTGTTTTGTCTGACGGTCAATTAACTTAAAATGTTGTGGTCAAAAAATGGACCCTCAACATTCATCTTCAGCAGATGGTGTACGATTGTTTCTTGATTGTTTTGTGTTGTTTATATTTTGCAGAAAGATGGAGTACAAATGTGCTACCCGCTGTGAGATCATTTTAACGGTAACACTTTAAATTAATCAACCCTTATTATAACATTCGTTATTGCAGTAATGAACATCGGCTACCGTTAATCCACAGTTTAAATACAGCGGCGCTGAGAGCTGGCATGGGACAGACTCTCCAGACGTGCTCCGTTTTGCCGCGCTGGCTGTGGTTCCTCAGTTCCTCATCTGGTCTTCGTGCTCAGCGTTGGATCAGAACCATAAAACACCCCAACTCTCCTCGGAGAGTTCCCCACCAACGCTAGGGTTGAAAGGTCATCAGAGATTAAGCATGTGGGACCCATCACCCCATCGCCCAATGCAAATTGCACTTCGCTTCCTCCTCACCGACGCTCGCACACATGTTCTTCTGCAGAGATCGGCGCTCCATCTGGCCGCCCTGGTGGGGGCTGGAGCTCACAGCGCTGAGGCTGCTGATACAGCCCCTCTCTGGGGCAGAAGAACATGGGGTCTGGCCCCTTCGTCCGCTCTCTGAACAAATTATGTAAAATACATGTAAAATAGGGGGGGGGATCTGTGGTTTCACACGATGGAAACCATCAGCAGAAACACTGGGAGACCAGCTGTGGTTTGTGTTGAATCTGCATAAACGGGGGGGATGGTACCGCCCACTTGTGACGCCGCCGCCGCCCACCCCCCCCCCCCCGTCCAACGTTGAGATGGTGCAGATGTTCCACCAAGTTGCTGTTGTTGTTGGATCCGTTTTGTAGGGGCTTCCCCTGGTCTGGTCCACGAGGATGGACAAAGCCCCCCCCCCCCCCCCCCACCATCCTCTGCCCCGGCAGCATTGTCTGGCTCGGGGCTTGACGGACAGGCCCATGTGCCGCTGAGCCCTGCTAAGCCCGGTGAAACTCTAGCGACCAGATAATCTCGATGCCATGTCACCCTCTCGGGAAAATAACTCATAGCATCTGAGACCGGAATAGTTCTGACGTCCAGAACCGAAGCGTCGTGCAGAGGTCTAACGTGTTTCTTTGAAGAAGAAGGGTTGTGTTTTCCCCTTCACCCCCCCCCCTTCTATATTGATTGAATCACTTCACAGAAATGAAAGATCTTCTCAAGGTCGAGTATTTGGAGTGCATGCACACCACGGAAAAATGTATATTTCATCTGAAGAAGCAGAATCGAATGACTTTTAAATTGTTTCCTTCCTTCTCATTGGAAGCCGTGGGTCCCAGGAGTTAATTCAGCAGAACTCCAGAAGACGAACGGTCCGAAGATCAAAGGGAGATCTTAAGATCCAGTGGTACGAGACGTTAGGGGGAGAGGGAGGTGATGGTGTGTCCTCTCAGAGGTGTAAGGAGGCTATAATTAGCGCCGCGCTAAATGGAACTGTGGCAATGCGAGGATGTGATGAGACCTCAGAACGTCCCATTCGACAGCTGAACTCTCTCCAGCTCTAAGCCTTTTGGGGTCCGTCTCATGGAGGCCGCATCCGGGGGTCATGTTTCCTCCCATGGCCCAGGAGCCGTTCACCTGAGAAGCCCCAGCTCAACACACCGGTGCAGTCACACCTGCGTGCCTTCTTCACAAAGTGGCTGGTCGACGGATTACGGGGAACAAAGGGGGGGGGGGTCACAGCGGGGGTCAGTGGAGCCCAGCCAACACAGCCCGCCCGCCTGCAAGCACAGGGCGTCTACCCCGGGTTTGGCTGGGGTAGACGGAGCAGACGCGATTAAAATCAAACCATCCACTAACCACTTTAGACTTCAGCGCTGGATACGGAGATTACGCACCAAGAAAGGCTGAAGGAAGAAAAAACACTTGTTGAGCCGTGGTACTTTTCGTGAGGCGCTGTTGGGAGGGTCCATCATCACAGTGTTGTTATCTGTATTGGGAATGCTCCAAATACCGCGCTAGGCCCCCGTCAGACAGAGCCCGTCTCAGCAGCTGGTGTGATGGTTTTCAGCGGGGGGGGGGGGGGGGCGTTTTACTCCCTGCTTTGGACCTGAGGAGCACCGCACGTTTTTGGCGGAGGTTCCAAACGCCTCAAACCTAAACTCAGATCAGAGTTGTTGTGACACCTCCGTGTCGAACCTGCCCCGCCGGTTGTCCGATCGGTGGAATTCAATGATGTCAAATGATGTCATATTTCAGACTCGTTTAGATTCACTCGATGGTCACGTGACTGTGATGATCGGTATTTTTGAAGAGACACTTTCCCGTCTGAGGTGGGAACATGGTGGCATTCCGACTGGGGCTTTAAGTGCAAGGCTGGGATTGTTTTCACCCAAAGCAGACACAGAGCAGTTTAGTGCCCTGTTGTTGAACCTGCTGTTGATTTCATCTCCTCAAAAGTCATGCTCTCCGGTGGTCTGAAAGCCCCTCATCAAAGCTCACTGCTAATCTAATTTACTGCGGTTACACACCAAACAAACAACAACAACAAAAAACTGAAATTTTTGCCAATTAATTTTTATGGGCTCTTCCAGAAATCAAAAGCATGAACTTGACCTTTTATTTCGTGGGGCGGTGCCATAGTGAACGAGTACTTCTTATTTCTTTGCCTTCTTCTTGCCGTCCTTCTTCTTCGGTGCCTCCTCTTCCTCCTTTCCTGTCGCGGCCTTCAGGCGCTGCTTCCCCAGTGGAGTCTTCGCATACCAGTTCTAGGAACCAACACAACATGAGAAACAGCTTTGGATCCTGTTCTAGGAACCAACACAACGTCAGAAACAGCTTTTAATCCAGTTCTAGGAACCAACACATCATCAGAAACAGCTTTGAATCCGGTTCTAAGAACTAACACAACATCAGAAGCAGCTTCACAACATTTATAGGAACCAACACAATGTCAGAAACCGCTTTTAATCCAGATCTAGGAACCAACACAACATCAGAAACCGCTTTGAATCCAGTTCCTGGAACCAACCCAACATCAGAAACTTCTTCTAATCCATTTCTAAGAACTGACACAGCATCAGAAATATTTTCACACCAGTTCGTGGATTCAACGTATCCAAAACAGCTTCACACCAGTTTCTGGAACCAACACCACATCAGAAACAGCTTCACACCAGTGCTAGGACACCAACACACCAGAAGCAGGTTCACACCAGTTTCTGGAACCAACACCACCTCAGAAACAGCTTCACACCAGTTCGAGGAACCAACAGGTTCATTCTCACCCAACCACCAACAAAAGACCCGACTGCAATCCAAACACAGTAACCAAAACTCAGATTTAGCGTCGGAACCAAAACGTAAAGTCCCCGAGACTTGGGCCTAATCCCATTTCTACCCCTAACCCATTCCCCTTACCCCTCCCCCTTGTTTTGAAGGGGTAAGGGGAATGGGTAAGGCCCAATCCCATTTCTACCCCTTACCCCTTCCCCTTACCCCTCCCCCTTGTTTTGAAGGGGTAAGGGGTAGAAATGGGATTGGGCCTTAGGCCCAATCCTATTTCTACCCCTTACGCCTTCCCCTTACCCCTTACCCCTTACCCTTCCCCCTCCCCCTTGTTTTGAAGGGGTAAGGTCTCACTTTGAGGGCCTCCTCCTCGTCCTGGAACACGGGGTCGAACTTGGCCAGCGGCGGGACGAACTCGGCGGCGCTCAGGGGTCGGGCGGCCTGCTGGAGGAGGCGGCGCTCCGTCAGCACGCCGCCGATCACCCGCACCATGTGACCCGGGGTGTAGCCGTCCGAGATCTTGGCCAGGGAGCTGAGGTCCAGCGCCGGGGTCAACTCCCCACCCCGCTTCCTGATCAGCTGCTTCCACAGCACTGCCAAGGGGTCAAGGGGTCAAGGGGTCACAGGTCATGTCGATAAATGGTAAGTGGACTGCATTTATACAGCGCTTTTCTAACCAGTGGCCACTCACAGCGCTTCACAATATCGCATACATTCACCCATTCATACACCAATGGCCACCATGCAAAGCGACAGCCGGCTCGTCAGGAGCAGTCAGGGTGAGGCGCCTCGCTCAGGGACACCTCGACACTCAGCTAGGAGGAGCCGGGGATGGAACCAGCAACCCTCCGGTTACCAGCCAACCCGCTCTACCTCCTATGCCGCATGTCGTCGCCCGGGGTAAGCGTTGGAACGCCGGCGCGTCTTCGTACCGTATCTTGCGCTGTAGTCCGGTCGGGGAATCAGGATGATTTTGTCGTACACTTTGCACAGCGTCTTGATGTCCGCGCTCCCTGGGTCCCTTGTTGTTCCGACGACAACGATGCGGTCTTCGCCACTGACGGACTTCAGAGCCTTCGGGAGGTCCTTCTTCAGCCGCTTCGGATCTGACTGGGAGCACCAGAGAGAGAGAGAAGGTGGTACGAATAAGCTGAATTCAATTGGTTAAAAGGCAGGGCATGGCAAGGTGCTAAGATGGCTCCTGGATACCTCCTTCTCTTCCTTTGGGACTTTCTTGTAGAACATCTTCTCTGCATCTCCGACCCATATAACCGAAGGCTGCATCAATCTGGCCACCTGTAGTGAATAAAGGTCATGTTGAGAGAGCTCTACAGTTCCATCTGTAGTGAATAACGGTTATGTTGAGAGAGCTCTATTGTTCCATCTGTAGTGAATAACGGTCATGTTGAGAGAGCTCTACTGTTCCATTGTTTTCAGACCAGATAAAGTGATTCAGTCTCTTTCTTTGTGCTTCTCCAACAGCGCTGTGCAATATTTGGCAGCGGTTGAGTGAGAAGATCGTGCTTACATCTCAGTTGAGGCTGAGATGTAGCTTTCACATCTCAGTGAAAGCTGGCGCATTACCTTGAAGACCAGGCGGAGCATCAAGGCTCTTCAGGGTGGAACCTGGTGCAATACCTAGCATCACGGCCATACCGCTCTTACCTTGAAGACCGTGTAGAGCATCACAGCCATACCACTCTTACCTTGAAGACCGTGTGGATCATCACCGCCATACCACTCTTACCTTGAAGACCATATGGATCATCATAGCCAGACCGCTCTTGCCCGGGTACTTCTCGGCAGTGTTGAGCGGGGACAGGTCAAACAGCGTGGCCCCGGCCTCTTGGCAGATGGCGTGAACCAACATCTTCTTCCCCACGCCCGCCGGCCCCACCAGCAGGATGGCCTTTATCAGCGGGGACTTCTCGTGGACGACCTTAGAACCTGTCCACGGAACGCAGAACATGGTCAGACTTTTCCACCCAGTGGCTCCTCAAAGCACTCTACGATACTGCCTGACATTCACCCTTTCATGGACACATTCACAGACTGGCGGGCGGCGGCGGGGTCGGCCACGCAGGGCGACAGCCTCGTCAGGAGCTCTCAGGGTGGGGCGTCTCGCTCAGGGACACTTCGACACTCAGCTAGGTGGAGCCGGGGATCGAACTAGCAACCTTCCGGTCACCAGTCAACCTGCTCTACCTCCTGAGTCTCATGCCAACCCTACATAGCGCATACATCGAGGGCTTTCAGAACGTTCGCTTCTTAGCCCCGGGCTACGGTCGATGCTAGCAGACTTAAAAATAACGTGTTTTTTTTTAAAACAAAGCTGCATTTTCTGTATGCCGCAGGAGCAGTTAAATGGGGTTGTATGTTTCAAAATACCACAAATAAGACGTTGCGTGATATAAGCCGCATCTTATTATGCATCTATGCCCACAGCCGAAATACTTGAATGTACTGCCCAATGCGTGTGTGAAAGCGTAAGGAAATTGTTTTAAATAGTACAATATTCCTTAGGCGCTGCGGTCATGTGATGGTTGAGAAACCGTCCGTGAGTAATCGAAGTAATGCCGATTAAAGCTTTAGTAAAACCTCCAACTTTTTGACAGATTTAGAAAACAAGGCATCTTTTATTTTGCAAGCAATTAATTTAGACGCAGAGGCTTTGAATTATAGTTGAGAGCACATTGTGGAAAAACCGTCTCCATTGTTTTTGGAGTCCGTGAGGAAGTGATGCCAATGTTTACTTCTTCACAAGGGGATCTTTTCACTCGCAAAACCGAAGAGTACGCCGCAGCGAAAGTCACGGTGCACGTGGGCGGCGGTATTGTTTTCAGAAAACAGGGCGCTGGGGCCCTCAGAAGTCCCAGACTCAGCGGGCATCAGGAGGCTGACTGGCACGCAGCTGAGATCACGACCTTGATTACAGACGCCCCCCCCCCCCCGGCACTTTCTGACACATTTAAAGAACAAGGAGTCTTTTGTATCGCAAGCCAACCGTTTAGACACGGAGGCTTTGAATTATCGTTCATGCACTGAGAACCATATTGTGGAGAACTTCCTTGTTTCCTGGGCGGTCATGGAGCGATGCCAGTGTTTTTTTCCCTCACCGGGCTGTCTGGTACCTCTGATGTCAATGAGCATACGGGCCAAACATCGCGAAGGCATTAGGCACCCAAATCGCGATTTTTTTTTTTTTATATATATTTTTTTTATAGGAGACACGGTCACATGACCTCACAGTTACAGACTCCGTGGCAGGCAGGCTGGCCCCCCCCCCACCGAGACCCTCGCTCAGAGAAGCCCTGCGGCCCTCTCTCCCCAGCCCCCGGGGGGCCCCTCACCTAGAGGCAACACCCCATACAGCGTCAGGACTTGACGCACATCGGAGAGCGAAGGCATAGGCTCGATGTCGTTCTGCCGTAGAGTGGTCCCGAGGTAGCTGTAGTCGCCTGGGGTTAGGGGGGGGGGGGCAAACAAGCACAACACTTGTTGCTCCAGCCTATAACTCAGAGAGCATTTCAATCAAAGTGAAATTGATTTATCTTAAATAACCCTAGAATGAAGGGTGGCGGTAACAGCCGGATTTCATGCCAAGGCACAGACAAGGGTAGTATTTCTCCACAAATAAACAAACACAGTTTCCTCCAATCTCTACAGATTTTTGGTCCGCACCGATGTAGGTGGCAGATGATTGGTTTTTGACACTTGGCCGAAGCAGCTGGAACACTAATGAAATTACCTTGGAAATCCTGCAGCCTCACATCATCCGCCTGCCTCAGCAAGCCTTGTTCCACCAGCTCCCGATGCAGAGACTCAAAGGTCCTAACACATGAGAGGAAGAGCATTTATAGGGTCTTTGGAGCGCTATAAAAACGCTATAAAAACCCAGGGAGGAGACAGTTGACCACAGACGATGAGGAGTCCTCCAGCCCCCCATCGTAGTCACCACGCCTCACCTGTCGGACGTCAGGTCTTTCTCCTTCTTTTTCTTCTTCCCGCTCTTTGATGCCTTCTTTTTCTGGAGACCAAATTAAACCAATTACAGACCCCGCCGGAGCATGATAGAACACAGCGCTCGTCGTTCCTTACTTTGACGCTGGCCTTTGTCTTGCCCCCCTTGTCTTTGTCCACCGTGAGCTTCCAGCTCGCGAGCTCCTGCCTCATCAGCTCGTCCACCTGAGACCAGTAGAGAGGAAGGTGACGTCCATGCACGATACCATACCGTCCACAGTGTTACTCGCGGTCCGTCGGGTGTGTACTGTGACCTTCAGGCGGATCTCCGCCTCGATCAGGGGCCTCTTGTCCTCTTTGATCAGCTCCACCTCGTGTCTCTGAGTGAAGTTCTCAGACTCCCCGCGGTTCCGCCAAACGTCTGCCACACAACAAATACTGCCGTCAGGTCGCCTTCTGATCACGTGTCGTTTGTTGTGAATGGCTGTACCCCACTGCCCCATCCCCTCCCTAACTCTCCCAAGAACACCCTCTTACGCACTTGTTGTATGTTCCTCATCCTTGCACTTAATGTACACACATATTGTGTGTTGTATGTGCGGCACTTATTGTATGTTTGTACTTCCTGGCACTTAATGTGTGTTGTACGTCCTGGCACTTAAGCAAAGTACTTGGCATCGGGTAGCATCCTATCCTAGCTCTCCTTGTCATATACTGGGAATGGGTTAACCTAGCGATCTTTAATGTACCGATAGCGATATGTTGTTTATTTTTCTTATTGTACGTCACTGTGGAGGTGGGGCGGCGTCTGGCCTGCAGGGGGAGCATGGAGCACCAGGTCTGCTGGGGTGATGGGGTCTGATTGCGGACAGGTGTCTGCAATCTGACCCAATCAGGAAGTGTGTATTTATGTGCCTGCTGGTGTTTCAGTCAGGGGTTGGAGAGAGAGAGAAGGAAGACGCTCTCTGCGAGCCAGAGAGAGCGTCGTAAGAGCACGAGACGGACGGACGGACGGACGGACGGACGGACGGACGGACGGACGGACGGACGGAATGAAGATTTAGTTCGTTTGACATTGTGTTTGTTTGCCCAGAAGGGAAAATAAACAAGAGTTTGCTCCATTTTCACTGGAGAACTGTGTCCTGACTCTTCTGAACCCGTTACAAAGTCGCTTTGGATAAAAGCGCCTGCTGAATGCCCTAATTTTAATGTCAATAGATCATAATGACATTGGTTTTGATACGCTTTTGATTAATCAATCCAGTTTCTTGTTTTGTGACTTCTAGCTTGACGTCAGCGCAGTGTAACATCATTAGGTTTGGTTGAAGGCAGAAGAGGACTGTACCTCCGTAGATCTTGGTGCTCGCTGCTAGGTCGCTGAGGAACGCAGAGGGTAACATCTTTAGACCGGCCTCTTCTTCCTGGGGGAAGACGAGATCTCCTTTACATCATATCGACATCTCTGCCTTTTCTCCTTCATCTCAGGTGTCCCTCCTGAGAATGAACCAAGGTTCAGTGTCACTGTGATCACTCTGGGAGTTGTCTACATGTTCTAACAGTGGCCTTGTTTCTTGAGTCTCAGCTATAAGAAGAATTTGAGATTTATTTTATTTTTACAAAAGGGACAAAATATATTGATGATTTTTTTTTTACTAATTAAAATGTATATATACAGGATTATAGCCATGGGCTAATTTCCATCCTTAGTCCCTGACTGGAAGATGGTCCCTAAATAAATTAAAAAATAAAACAAAATAAAACAAAACATAATATACAGAGACACACACAGAGTAAAACATCATAATACACATAATAGACAGGGTTAACAGATCAGCGGCAGTGGACAAATTATAAATTATCCCAGTTTGTGACCACATGTTTGATTTTCCAGAAGCCATTTTTTTTTTGGAATGAGAGTAGTGCAAGCTCTCAAGAGTCTCAATACGACACAAACCACGGGATGCACTGCCTCAATTATGTCCCAGTTTATCACAAACAAATCTCAGTGCCACTTCCACATAATCTCATATTATGTGTAAAGGGTAATATAGGGTGGCTTGATGTACATTTATTTACATCAAGTATGCACCAATTTATCGAACCTTTGGTTAATGTTGCACATAATTCACGCTATTTAATGTACGCTCCGATTTCCAACCCCATTGAGGACATGTTTGAAAAGACTCATGTGTGTTTGGGAAATGAGCTGCAGACATTATACCAGGAATGGAGGTCATTTCAAGGAAAACTACTTTGCCTGATGCATGCTTAAGGGCCAGCCCAACTGTGTGGCAGAGTGTTGCAAGAGAGGCACAAGATGAAGTCATGTACCATCTGTTAGTATCTTGGAACAAAGAAAAACATGCATTACAAATGGGCACTTTTTAATTTAATTAATGTAATTAAATTAAAAAGTGCCCAGTTGGCACAGTTCCTCAGGAGTGAAGGCTTTGGTGTGAGACCATTCCTCTCAACCTGTGAAACGTGTAAAGTACCTCCTCATCCCCCTTTCCCTTGTCCTTCTTTGTCTTCTCCTCTTTCTCATCCTTTTCCTTTGGCTTCTTGTTGACCTCCTCCTCTTCCTTCGCAGCAATTTCCTCCAGTAGCTGAAACAAAAGGCGAATCATCTCCCCTGAATAAAGTCGTTACCCTATTTGTTATCATCTCTCTACGGAACCGGGATGGAGCGGACGATCTCACCTGTTGAGGCGTCTTCTCAGCGAAGATCAGAGTGGAGCCTCCCTCCTCCTCGTCTGGGTAGTCTGGGAAAGACCCGGTCGCGTCGCTGGAACGAGACGAGGTCAGAACAAAACATTGAGGCCGATCTCCTCGGCAGTGTCTCCCGTTACTCTCTGATGCCCTGACCGATCGTACCGGCACTCGAAGAACCACTGGCGGATCTGCGTCTTGTTCTTCTCCTTCATGTCGGGCCCCTCTGCCTCTCGCAGTTCGTCTGTGACCGTGACGATGGAGTCCTGGTAGTCCCTCTCGTGCTCCTCCTGTTTCCCCCGCCTGTTGGCTTCGTTCCTCTGGGCCGCGGCGATCGCAGCGCCCGGCCTCCAGCGGTCTGGCTCCATGACCTCCGGGGGCGCGGGGAACCAGGGCCGGTTAGACGGGCCGCATCACATTATATTTACATTACATTCAGGGCATTAGGCAGACGCTTTTATCAAAAGCGTAGTAAAGTACAGTTGTCCGAAGGAAGAGAAACGGCAATATATCGCTGTCGGTACAGTAAGACAGTAAGATGTCCATAGAATCGCTAACTTAACCCATTCTCCGTATGGAACAAAGATAGCTAGGATAAGATGCTACACAATGCTGGTTACTATTTTTTAAATGCAAGGACGTACAACATACAATAAGTGCGTGCATTAAGTGACATAATGTTCTGGCTGAGCCAGAGCTTCAGCACATGGCTCAAACAACAGTCCACAAGAAGGCTTTGGAAACTGTTGGATAGAAGCGGTGTGCACTTGTTAGGTTAAGGACATGCAGACACCAAACAAGGGATTCACAGATGGTTGTTGTATTGCTGTTAACTGTTTGACTTGGAGCTCTGCTCAGTGTTAAGTATTGCTCATCCTAAACAGTCCCTGACTTGTTGACTTACCATTCCCAGAAAGATTAGCTCCTGCTCCCGCATTATCTTGGTCCTCTCTCTCTCTGTGTGCCCTCTCCACATCTGTAACAAGTTCAAACATCACACAGGCGGCATCATCGTTACGCTTTAACTGTCGGCAGGAATCGCTCTGATCCAAAGGTTTTCAGATACACATGGAGCAGGTCGGGTTTAGGCAGACGTTAGAACCAAGTTTATACTTCATTGATACAGCGCTTCACTAACCGGTGGCCCCTCAAAGCGCTTTACAATATCGCCTCACATTCACCCGTTCATGCACACGTTCACACACCGACGGCGGTGTCAACCATGCAAGGCGACAGCCAGCTCGTCGGGAGCGGTCAGGGTGAGGTGTCTCGCTCCGGGACACCACGACACTAGGAGGAGCCGGGGGTTCGAACTAGCAACCTTCCGGTTACCAGCCAACCCGCTCTTCCACCTGAGCCACACGCCGCCACTTGTGTACCATATGGCTTGGAGTCCTACACTCTAATGAATGGATGGATGGATGGATGGATGGATGGATGGATGGATGGATGGATGGATGGATGGATGGTACGGCACCTTCTGGATGCAGAGGGCGGCGGCGTGGGGGTCGTCGGCCCTCTGGTCCGGGGCCACACTCTGCCTCCTCTTGGCCCTCTGGATGTCCCTCATGAAGCGGGCCCGGAGCCTGCCCTGCCGCGCACGCTCAGCCACCTGCAGGGTCCTGATGGCCTCCTCCACGCTCATGGCCTGAGAGAGGGGGGGCTTGGGGGGGTGGGAGGAGGATGAGGGGGGTGGTGGTGGTGGTGGTGGTGGTGGTGGTGGTGGTGGTGGGGGTGGTGATGATGAAGAGGAGGAGGAAGATGATGATTCATGAATATATGGTGTATTACCATTCTATCTATCTATCTATCTATCTATCTATCTATCTATCTATCTATCTATCTATCTATCTATCTATCTATCTATCTCTAGACAGACAGACAGACAGACAGACAGACAGACAGACAGACAGACAGACAGACAGAGAATATAATATAAATTTACAGCGACACTTAAAAGAAGTTACATTCACCCTAAAAACTTCTCAGGGAGAGTTGCCTCATAAAATATAATTGGATGATCGATTCAGCATTAGTCAATGGCCGAGTGGGAGGAAATGAACGAATTACAAATTCAAAGGAAGATAAAGCGCCTGCATTCCTGAGTGCCCCCCCCCGCCGAGTCCCTCCCTCACTCTAAGGTTCTCCGGGACCTCCATGGTGCTCGTGATGTCTGACAGCATCTTGCGTCGCTCCTCCAGCTCCTTGGCGCGCTCGCTGAGGAAGAACCTCGGGATGGGGATCTCAATGTCGGCCTGCAGAGGAGTCATCATGAGATCACCGTCAGAGGACAGATCTGCTCTGTTGGCCCGCCGGGCTCCACCGTCACGCACGCACGCACGCACGCACGCACGCACGCACGCACAGACGCACGCACGCACAGACACACACACACACACACACACACACACACACACACACACACACACACACACACACACACACACACACACACACACACACACACACACACACACACACACACACACACACACACACACACACACACGGAACAAAATGCCTGTTCTCCCACTCAGAGCCCTCTATCAGCACTTGGGAGAACCATATCCTATGTTATCCTACGAAGGATAGGATAACACTTAATCAATCCCAGGAGCCAAATTGTTAACACACAGAAACGGACGGAAACCAAACAATGCAAGCCAAGGTTCTGGGCAATTTAACTCACGATAAGATAACAATATCTTCACGCAAACCTCTTATTATGAACATGTGGACATGCATCTGGCTAATAGGGCTGAGTCACAGAATCAAATACATTCTAGTCTAATTAACCGTCTCCGGATGTGGCGGCCAATCAAACGGCTCCGCTCACCGGCGTGAGCTTGAGGTCCTGCAGCACGTCGTCCATGTAGTGGTACTCGGAGAACTCCTTCTCCACCATCTCGTTCTTCAGCTCCACCACGCGCCCCATCACCCCGTCGAGCACCCCCCGGATCAGCCTCCTCTTCTGGGGCTGCAGCACCTGGTCGTACGCCTCCTCCAGGTGCCGGAGCACGCGGACGTAGCGCACGTACAGCGTGATGAGCCGCTGGAAGAACACCACCCGGTCCTTCTCCGGGCGGGCGGGCTGCGGCGGAAGCTCCTCCGCCAGCAGGCTGCTGAGCTCTACCTGGGCGTCGGCCCACAGCTTGTTGTAGGTGCTGTTGGCGGGGCAGGACAGAGGGGGGGGGTTAGTGTCTCGGGTTCAAAGCTCCTTACTGCAACATACAGTCGGGCAGATGGTTGGGCGTTGATACGATTATGACAAAAATGGGGGGGGGGGGAAGATGACTTAATTGTTATGGTAAAGAGAATCATGAATTAACTGAATATTATTTCCCCTTTGCAACCCCCTTTTTTCGTCTCTTTAATGCCAGGGAACCTGAAATTGTGTGTGTTTTAAACGTCTATTTGTAATAGTAAGCAATAGTAAGTAATAGTCTTTTTGTAAAAACATGTTTTTGCGATACTATTTACTTTTCATAGTGTAACAGGGGGTGGACTTACACTCAAATATCATGCAATGCATGGATGAGCCCGAATGGGACTGAGTGAATGTCAGTCAAAGTTGTGTAGGTTTCACGCAGTTAGCCGCTAGCATTGAGCTATAAGTTTGGTATTATGCCAAAGTGTGCCGTAACGTTACCTGTGTGACATGTCTCTGCGATGACAGCGTTTCAGTGTGTTTTCACCACGGTTTCACATTGGATTTCAGGGTCTGTTCGGTCCACGCTCCGAGTGGGAAGCCATCGCTTGGTCTGTCTCTATGGCAACCATGAACCGGATATAGCTGACGTCGCTCCTTATATGCATATATCCTCTACGTTTGACTGCGTTGTTGTTGTTGTTCAGATGATAAAATTGTAATTATTAAATAGTTATAATCCAAGTCTATTCTAAGGGATTTCGTGAAACGCATAAAACAGGAAATCTAAAACGAAATATTTTTCAAATGCAGCACCGTGGGCCGCCAATAGGTGACGCCAAACCTCTAGTCTGCAGCCGTCATCATTAATCCACTGAGAGAGTTGGTCAAACTCAGAGCGTGCAGCCTATATAAAACCAAGACGGTTATCATCTTCAAAAAATGACGATCATAACCATGCACTCGAGGAAAAGACCGGCAGCCCCTGTGCTGTAACTTTTTTGGCAGGAAACAATCCGAGCCGACTAACTTTGACGTCGTGGGGCGTTGGTGTTAATCTGCATGAGTATTCCGCTCATAAAATTCACAGTCTGATTCTGGTGGAAGTGCGATGGAGCAAGGCGGTCTCTCTCTGTGTTCCAGCCAGGCATTGACGTTTTAAATAGGCCCGGCTGACAGGTCCACCATAAGCCGGTGTAGGGTCAGGCGTGCGTGCACCTCCATCCAGTCACCTCAGCCGCAACTTTGGAAACTACCTACTTTTCTTTTCATATTTTTTTGTTTTTTTACACCCCTAGCCTATGTCTTATTTCGGTTTCGTAGTTTTAATATTTCTGCCTAATTCGCCCTGGGACTTGGAGTGCGTCGGGCGCATGGCACCGTGAGCGACCACCACACGGAGGGATTGAACCCAAGATGTCAACATTGCCATACCACCCACTCAAAATCGATTCTATTCCATTCAAGAAGCTCTCTCATCGTATAAAGCGGGACGCATGACTTCAAGACAGTCGTGATCGAGAACTGCTGTCTGTTCTTTTATAGTCTGGAACCGGAGAAAAGAGGAAAGCCTGGGGATATTTTTGCAACAGGAAAAACAAGACGAAATCCTGCTAAAGAAGAAAGTGTCGTTCGCTCCTTAACTTGTAAGTTTAGACCGTGGATAGTTGGAAAGTTTTATTTTCATTTTCTGCAATTTGCTGCCATGCAAATTCTACTGAGGCTCCACTTCTCTTTAGATCCCACATATGATGCGCGTACACACGCACACGCAGACACAAAGACACGCCCGCACACACACACACACACACACACACACACACACACACACACACACACACACACACACACACACACACACACACACACACACACACACACACACACACACACACACACACACACACACACACACCTGTCGGACCTGGAACTAAAACATTCATCCCCCACTATACTTAATTAGCCAACAGAGTTCTGCTTTTATTGACTCCACTAAGGCAATTATTTCCTAAATTATCCCACCAACAAACACATCGGACTACTTCAATAAGAAAAGGCTTTTTATTGCAGCTTCTTAATTGAACTTCTCGCCTCTCTGCTGTCCATAGAGAGAGAGTGGAGCCATGCAGGTGGAGAAGAAATGCCACATCCTGCTGGCCATCGTCGTTCTCCTCATCACCTCGGACCAGTGCACCGACAGCCGGGAGGCCCGCTCCAGCGACCGAGGCACACTGTTGGACCTTATCCTGCAGGTCATGAGGGACAGCCAGCAGCGGGACAAGCAGGTCTCCCGGCGGCACAACAGCGGGTTGTTCACCGCAGCAACGCAGGACTTAAAGTTGCCCTCCTCTCGCGAAAAGCCTTTGTATGTCTCTAGACTGGATCACAGCAGACCCGTAGGTAAGCTGATGAGATTTATTATCAGGAACACATGATGATGAAAACGTAATCCTTATTTTCACAGCGAGGAGACATCTGTCACGGGGTGGTGCACCGGGCTAAGGAAACGTTTCACACAGTGAGACAGCGTGGAGATCAGTCGAAGTGGTCGTCAAGTTTGAAAAATGATACTCTCTTCTGTTGCTTCTACCGCCCCACTATAAGTGTTTATGAACCAGAGGGGGTGAAGTCATGCAATAAACCCTCGGCATTAATTGAATGAATCAGAGGTAATTCCAATTTGCACCAATTTATTGGATCCCAGCTATTTGACTTAAGCAGAGATTAGGGCAGAATCCCTCCAGTACAAGACGTGGAGCTCTGCTGGTTTCCCGAGGAGGTTACTGTTACTGCCTTCGTATGCGTTTGAAGTCTCCGCCGGTGGAGAGAGAGGGATTACTGTAAATGTGTCTTCAATCCCTCATGAAACACATGCAACCTACTGAAGCCTAATCATCTCACATCCTTCACATTCTTTCGGAAGGCCGTGGATGGTTCCTTTTAGAATAATAACATTATAGGATAAGCCTAATTAATTGCAATACAGTACCCAAAATGACCACCTGTTAGAAATACATGTATCATCGTTACTTCCTGTGGTTATTGAACTGCCTGGCCAATTATTTGACCCTTAACCCTAACCAGTTACATGCATTATAAATATTAAGAACAGGCTGACGCAGGTGGTTATGTATATCACACAGTACTACTTGTGTGAGTTTACTGTAACAAGGCCCATGGTGTAAGGTGGAACCCCCAAACGGTTGAAATGGCACCATTTTGAACGGTCGCTATATCAGTAACATATTACATTATTGTACACATTCTCATCTGACCTCCTTCTTCAAGTCACCACCCCCTTCACTGTAATATAGGGTTGAACCATCAAACTGTGGATATGGCACCTTGTTGGATGGTGGTATATCAGTAACACATCCCATTATCGTACACATTCTCATCCGTCATCTTACGTCAAGTCAACACCACCTTCTGCCTCAGGGTGTCGGTCAGGCAGCTTGAAGGAGCCTCCATCTCAGACCAGTGGCTAAAGGGAATTCCCCTTTTGAGGGCATGAAATGCAGCGCTCTTGGCATGCGGTGTCTGTCTGATCGGCTCTCCCCGATGGCACGCTTCATGTAGCGATGGCGGGACGGTGCGCATGCATCACCAGGCAGACTCCCAGTTTTTCCCGGGCCTCCACGGGCCCTTTTGATGCGCCGTGCCAGCCGGCCACTCCAGAGTCTTCTCTCTCTCTCTCTCTCTCCATCACATTCTGCGTTGTGAAATGTTGGCCTCCCCTGATCATTAGCAAATGTCTCTTTGAGATGCGTTGTGCAAAAAAATAGACTATTTTGTTGCGTTTCACGTGAGAACGATTACACTGACTGATCTCGACCAATCGCACCGAACTGTTCATGTCCGGCCATGAAACGGCCATGTGGCGGCAATAAATTACCCCATCATTCGCTTCGCTCTGAGACCTCACCAACAATGGTCCTAACTAGCACAAGGTTTTGCAGACGTAATATTCCTCTAAACCTCTGTGGTAATCGTCTTACAACATGCAATAAACGGTACGTCTGGAACGGGACATTCTTCCCGTGGCGGTGAGAAAGTGCATGTGTGCGTCGGCGGAGACTCCTCCACCCATATCTGAGGGCCTGTGTCATGCTAGCTTGTTAACTGATGCCATGGACTTATTCTGATGACATTGATCGGCATTACAACCGCCAAGAATAATCTCTTTAGCCTGTTAGCCTCCCCCAGAGAGTTCACATACCTCCACGTTCCCTTCATTCAGAAAATGAACGTGTGATGGCTGTTATTTAAACTGTTAGCGTGTTGTGGCTACGTGTTGTTGGCCCATCGCAGGGAATGATTTAGAACTTAGCTTCTGCCGTAGTAAAGCGATGCACCCTGCTGTGATGTTTTCCTTGTGTAATAGTTTGTGATGTGGTTTTATATTTAGCTCAAAGTGCGAATCGATTTAAAAAGCCGGCTTGCTTTTGTTTTGTCTTGCAGAAATAGCACCCAGAGAGTTAAATCTGAAGGACAAATTCATTCAGCATTTCACAGGTAAGAAAACCGCAACAAAACAACCATCATGAGTGCCACTGTTGTTTCATCTTATTGCAATATTAACCCTTAGCCCCAGCTTAGTTCATCAAACATGTTAAAGTAGTGTGGCAAGGAGAGCTAGCTGTAATAATCCCTTCATTTCCCCGACCCCCACAAAGTATTCGCCCCTTTTTGGAAAGTAGTCTACAGTAAGGGTCAGATGTTAAGGCTAGGCTTAAACTATAAAGAGAGAAGCAGACGCCCACGATGGCTGCAGCGCCCCGGAGTTCCCATGTCCCGGCCAACGGGCTTTAGCGAGCAGGGAAGTCGGGCACATGGTCAGGCCGGGCGGAGAGCCTGGCCCCGGAGGCTAAGCTGATTATTCGTCTCAGGGCCCAGCGCGAGCAGACTACACTATTGGTGTGAAAATCTAGAAACTGGCTCCTTAGGGCCACACTGTTTAAGAGGCGATCGCCATTGCACCCAAACCCTCTTTGCGGCAAGGCTGGAGCTTATGCTGGCCCGCTGACCCCGGCCACTTGACCCCGCAAGCACCGGTACACCCAGGGGTCAACCAGTGTGTGTGTTGGGGGGGGGGGGGGGGGGGGATTCATAGGAAAACAATTGCCGCCTGTTTATAAAAATAAACATCGTTCATCTGATGTGTTGCCTGATGAGAATCTTTTCTTTTTAAGCAGGACCGGTCAAGTTCTCATCGGAATGCAGAACAAATTTTCATAGACTTTATCACAATACGCGGGACTGTTCGAGACCAGCATGTAAGTACACCTTCCTACTGTCGTGTCTCGCGCCCTGAACGCTGTTGTTGTGTTCGTCTGTGTATCCGTGTGTTTGTCTGTGGAGAGTGTCCGTGTGTTGGTCCGTGGAGAGCTGTTCGTGTGACTGTGGATGAGGGGGGTTTTGATATGAGTAGGGTGTTTTGTCGGCCCTCTCTGCCCTTAAGTGTATATGCTGGCCCTACCCGGCTCATCCACAGGGGTAATGACACTTGACACTGTTGTAGTTTAACCTGCCTCCACCTTACTTTCCTCACTCCATGTTATTTGGGATTCGATATGATTTAGTTTCTCATAATTCCATAACTTAATGTATTTTGCACGTGTACATTTAAAAACATGTTCAATACTGAATTGGTTGGCTTTTCAAATGTTTTTATTGATAATATTCAATGATCAAGACATGTCAATTCAAAAGCCTAGTTAATTTGATCTTAAAGCCCTTAAGTCTCAAAGGGATTTACAAGCCGTATATTTACGACCTCCCGGGTAGGGGATGTCATAAAAGAGAAGCGCACTACAAAACAGGCTTGCTTCAATGAACTGGATTAGAGACAATGAGAAATGGAGCAGAACTATTGGACTGGGTCCATTTCGTCCATTTCTTCTGCATAGCCAAAGGAGTTGGAGTTCCTTCCTGCGGACCGCGTCAAATCAGGGTTAGACCTTAATTTGCCCCTCACAGGTTAGGTTGCCCCACAGTTTAGGGTGCCTTACACTGAATGATAAACCGTCCAAGCTCTGTCTGACCTTCACCTCTCAGTGTCTCAGACAGGGTTTCCCCAACCGAGGTTCACACAACAACCTGTTGAACTATACACGCACATGTTGTACCGACTTTCTTCTACATTGTCCGATTTAAAATCTGTTCACTCAAAGAGCTTACGACATAGAGACTGTTTGAGATATTTAGATCACACTGACCATAAACAACTGACCGGTATAGCTTTTTATTCAACACATAAAAGGTGCCTTTTTTAACAAGGCACCCCTAATTGGAAAACCCAACAAAATATACGATTTCAAACAGACTTATTTATCCAATGTTTTGCACATTGAAGAGATCCGGGAAAGCCGTTGTGCACACGGGGAATCGTATCACACACGATACTCTGTACGTTGGCTTCTATCTGCTGTGAAATCAGGCAAAGACAAAACATGTCTTCAGCCGAGAGGCTACGTTAAGTCACACCTCATCTCACAACATCGGTGGGAGGCCGTTCTTCTGGGTCCGACGCCAGCAGAGAGATCAGAGAGGAACGTGTGCCAACCCCTGTTTCTTTATCTCCTCCACTGGTCCCCGGGGCCCGACTGTCGCTCTGCCTGCCAGGGCCGGATGATGAGTCCAAATTAACATCCGATTCGTGCTCGCTCTTTTGTTGGAATGGAACGATCGGGAGGGGTAATTTTGAGGAACAATCATTTTTCCTTGGGTCAAGACCCCAACCCCTTTGGATTTCACGTTTGTGCACGCGATCACGTATCGATTGTTTACTCTCTACTTCACCCGACAAAGAAGATGAGGCCTCATGCATATATTGTAAACATCCAGCTGTTTCTGCAAAGATGAT
The DNA here is from genome assembly GCF_031168955.1 of Gadus macrocephalus. Lineage (NCBI taxonomy): Eukaryota > Metazoa > Chordata > Actinopteri > Gadiformes > Gadidae > Gadus > Gadus macrocephalus. The sequence goes on from NC_082393.1 coordinate 2,085,257, forward strand.
CCGTTTTGCTTTCAATTGTGATGCAATGACATACCATAACCAAGTGCCAATAATAATGTTTTTGTCTTATCTTTCAGACTACAAAAGATGTGCTAGATTGCTAACGCGGCTAGCAATGAGCCCACTGTGCACGCAATCATAGACATTGCATGTAAGTATGGCGTTCGACAGCCAGACCTGGCACTGATACCCCTGCTGGCCCGCGGACAACTTGTTCCCAGCTCCACAAAACTTACATTTCAAGGCATTTATTTTTTGTTGCAACATATTGCATTTGGATCTGGGTTCGGCATCAAAGCTGTGTTATGTTGCTTTTAAGTCCGATGCCGACAAATACGAAAGGGGAAAAGCCCATCCCATAATAATTGTACTAATAATATGAAACATGTGTTCACGTATCTGCTTTAAGTAAATCGGTAAAAATAAATATACAGTTCACTGAAGGTCATAGGTCAGTTGCATGTAAATAATGTGTGACTGTTTGCCATAGAAGACAGCGTTCTACATTACTACACATTACAGCCAGGGAAGTCATGTAACGCAGCCAGTGATTCAAGGGCTGCTCTACACACACACACACACACACGCACGCACACATCATAGCACACCCATCAAAATATGCCGATCAAAAACACACACACACACACACACATCATAGCACACCCATCAAAATATGCCGATCAAAACAAACACACACACACACACACACACACACACACACACACACACACACACACGACAGTGGAAACCAGGCTGGTCACTGCCAGATTGTAATTTTCTCATGGCCGGTTGTCCGAGTACAGAAGGTGCCAACACATTGATGGCCCCATTAAATCTGATTCTTTTATCAGCAGTTTAGTCTGAAGTGAGCACGTCACGTCAGACGTGAGAGAGAGCCACATCATCGCTGGCGATGGCTGAGACACCAGGAACAGCCCTCTTTGTGAAGGGTAATAGATCTAAAATAATACACAAATCTCAGATATTGGGTAAAAACCAACACGTCGGACTCAGGCGTAGCCTCAGGATTATCCCCGTCCTTACAGACACAAAGTCCAGAGCGATGAAGACATGCGTACGCTCAGTTCACAGCTTACTCTCCCGGGGGAGAGCCTGCGATCGGTCCGTTCAGAGCTCGGAGACAGGAAGAGTGTGGAGAGGAGTCGCTCGACCACACTGGCGTCGAGGTTAATCGCTCTTTGTTCACGTGATCCTGGATGACGCGCCTGGTGTCAGAGACCCCCACTCTACGAGAGAATGGACTCAATTAGCGGCTGATGGATTGTCACAGAGGGAGGAAGTGGCGGAGAAAGCGACCGCTTATGCACTGGAGGTATATTCCTTTATTTGGAAAGGGCGGCCGCAGTTATTCAGTGGCGCAAGTGAATCAGATAATGCCATCATCTCCTGAATTACGGGCCGTAGTGGGCGCAGGAAGGAATTAAGTGATTCATTATTTGAGTCATGCTGATTATTCCTAAATGAACCATTGTTAATGTTAAAAAGGGTTAGTGAGGTCAGACCATGTCAATCTCTTCTGTGTCCGTCTCAGGAGCTACACACAGCCATTGGGGCGCCTTGTGTAGAAATGTCTTCCTTTTAGGACTTCATTTGAACCAGGGCCAATAGTCAGCCATAGAAGACCACGTTCTGCGTTGAAGTCCGCCCACTTATAGCAAGGGATTGTCATGGGAGGCAGCCATTGATAAGAGTTACTCTCATATACACACGGATCACACGCACACACGCACACTTGTTTTTAGGACTTCATTTGAACCAAAACCCACTAAAGCGCGGTATTCTTTTGTTTCTGATACAGGTTCATCGTTTATGAAAGAGGGATACTGGGTTGCCGAGGAAGTGCCTTCGAATCCACCAGTCATATGAACTATGTTTTATTTCATAGCAGCGTCATATGAACTTCGTTTAATTTGATAGTATTTCTATTTTTGTTCGCGTGGATAATGAACGAATGATGACATTGTTTGTTAATTTTGGATAGATTTTTTTTTTTTTATGTATCTTGTATATGAACCATGTAATTCTCAAGAGACAATATATTATTAAATATACCTATTTATTTATACGGTATGTATATAATTATTTACAATCATTCCGAAATGTAATGAGTTTGTTCCGATGCGTTACTCTTGTTTTTTTTGGTACGTGTAATTCCTACTGCCGTGTCTCTCTCCCCCACCCCCGTGACTGTGTGTGACGTTGTGACACGCCCCCACCCTGTGAGGTCGCCATCGCCCGTGTAACGTTGGATTTGGCACTTGAATGATTCCTGTCATTGACAATGAGAACATATTGAATGAGTTAAAATGGCGGCAATGCACTGCCGCCGTAAAATAAAGAATATTGAAGCACATGCAATTTCTGCAATTATTGTAACGTGATTTACGCGGATGCCGGGCGAGACGATTATGGAAGAAGGATGGCTCATAGCTGCAAACACAATTCATAAACACAGCGCAGGGAATCGGGTGACAGGAACAAAACTATACATAGCCTGATAATAATAATAATAAAATTGACCTTGGATCTAAAATTAATTTAAAACAGTATTACGCACGGTGCCATTTCAAATATCACAACGTCTATGCATCTGTCGCGGCTGATAATTCACATCTCCAAATTGTTCCGAGTGATGATGATCTACCAAAACTTCTGGTGCTCTGACTCCCTCCATAATGAGGGGTCCCTGTTCGGTGGAGACTGAGCAGATCCGGTCTGGACTTCATAAGTCCAGACTTTGGTCCAGCAACGCCGTCCAAGATTTGTGCTCTGGTGCGGGTCTCTAGAGGACGACCGCGCACAGAGTTCAGAGCGCTCGCAGGCTGTTGGGAAACAGCTTCGCAGGCAACGCAGCGCTAAAAGGGCTGGACTTTGGATGGCTCCATTGTTCTGAGGCCAAAGCCCCGGGCAATTAATATTCTTATGTTGATTAGAACCACTGCTCTATTTATTTACTCATCCAAATAATGATTATTACTATTTAAATGCATGGCAGTTCTATTTTTTCCTCTTCCAACTCTGGCCTGTGGAATGGGTTAAAGAATGCTTTTGAAATAGTTTGTTATGAGGCTGCTTTTGAAGGATTGTTGCAATGCAGGTCGTTTTCAGAGACTTCATACATGCGACGCAATTAACTGAATCTGAATCACGGGACAATGTACACAAACAGCTCATTTCCCGTCAAAAAGAGGCCTCCGCGAGTTTCCTAAATTAATCACGTTTTTGTTTTCTTGGATTCATTCGCTAATATCAGAAACCAGTAGACTATATCTCCCCTTTCTTATCAGCTTGGAATGTGCTCAGTCAGTGTCTATTTATTGTGCCAGATTATATTTGCTGAGAGAACACGGCAGGACTTCTAAGAGGAAGCGAGCCGTAATCCGCATTGTGATCATGTTGTGTATTATCTCATATTGGCTTACACTAACACATGCACCCGAGACATTAGTTACTTTAATTGACTATGTCTATGTTGAGGAAGGCTAAACAAATATGGACGCTGATACAAGCTGAACTGTGGTAGGAAGGAAGCCAAGGAACACATAAATTAGTTCCCAATCCCAGCATATGGAGCCTTCTACCGATGGAGTTTAAAGAACAATGCCAATGGTCTTTAATGTTGGAAAACGCACACACACACACACACACACACACACACACACACACACACACACACACACACACACACACACACACACACACACACACACACACACACACTGAGGATGTTTGAATAGATGTACATCACACATACATACACACAAAGACACCCACGCAAACGCACACACACGCACAAACAATGTTGAGATTTTAATATATACATCACACACACACACACACACACACACACACACACACACACACACACACACACACACACACACACACACACACACACACACACACACACACACACACACACACTATATGGGCTTCGGAGAATACTTTTAACAGCACATTGACCATTAACATATCTAGTAAAAGTGAAGAATTGGCAGTCACATTTCAACAACTTGTAAATGTTACTTTTCAAAAAGTAAGCCTTCCATGTTGCATCATGTGTATATCTATCATCTGTGGGAGGGAGTGTGTAAGTTTGTGTGAGTGTGTGCTTATGTGTGCGTGCGTGTGTGTGTGTATGTCTGTGTGAGTGTGGGCTTGTGCGTGTGTGTGACTGCATGCGCGTGTGTGTGTGTCTGTTTAAGCGTGTGCGTGCGGCATACGCGTGCGGGTGTGAGTGCTTTTATGGGTGTGCATCATGTGTGTGTGGGCACATGCGTGTGCGCGCGTGCATGTGCGCGTGCACGCGCCAGAGCCTAACCTCCTCCAGGACTCATTCCGGGCGCTCCCCCGCCATAAATTAGAACTAGGAGCAGAACATCCCCGGAAGAATCAACATCAAAAAGTCTCGGCCTGCATGGGAATATATGGTTCAGATTACTGCGAGCTCACCTTCCTGCTTCCAGGAATCCCTCGGTTACCACAGAAAGAGAAGTGCAAAGATGACATCTCTAAATGTATATATTTATAAATAGATAAAGATGCACTGGTGCATGTCTTTTTAACAAAAAAGAAGATAAATAGGTTGACTGGGAGAAATGGTGCCTGGCTGGCGCGATGGTCTGATAACGGCCGCGGATCATTAAGGAAATCAACGAGGCTTGCACGTTTCGGGGCGGCGCCGTAAAGGGATTAGAGGGCTATAAATATGAAGCGCTTCTCACGGGGGACCGAGGCGGCGGGGGGGGGGGGGGGGGGGGGGTGGGGGTCCTCTGCCCCTCGCCGGCTGGCCCAGACCGGGGACACCACCCCCTAATCTGAGGAGGATATCACTTCTCTGAAGACGAACCGCGCAGATCAGGGGAAGAGACAGCAGCCGCGCCCCGGGACTCTGTGTGTGTGTGGGCGGAGTCTAACACAATTACATGAGACCGCCGGATCACCGGCCCCGGGCACCACGCCTCGGCCCCACCGGGAGAGGCCATGGTGGAGATGGATTAAGACAAAGCCCGGACATTTCCTCCGTGACAGGTCACATCCGGCTGGTCCAGAGGCTGAGGCCAAAGAGAGGCTGAGGCCACTGAGGGCTGATTATGGTCCCACGTCACGCAGCGCAAGGACCACGCAGACGCTTCGGCGCAGTCGCTAACCTGTTTTGGTTCTGCGTCAGGTTTTAGTGAGCGGACCAATCACAGCCCTTGTTGCTGCGTCGCTGCGTTTTTGGGAGGCGCACGTCAGGCCCTTGCGGTTGTCGCAAGGAGGGTCCACAAGGAAGTAATGGGTACATAACCCCCTTGCGTTGCGTGAACGTGGGACCATAATCAGCCCTCAAGGCTGAGGCCCAGAGAGGCAGAGGCCAAAGAGGGGCTGAGACCGTAGAGAGGCAGAGGCCACTGAGAGAGGCTGCTGAGAGGCTGAGGCCGATGAGTGAAGCTGAGGCTTCAGAGAGGCTGAGGCCACTGAGAGACTGAGGCCACTGAGAGGCTGAGGCCAAAGAGAGACTGAGGCCACTGAGAGGCTGAGGCCAAAGAGAGACTGAGGCCACTGAGAGGCTGAGGCCAAAGAGAGGCTGAGGCCGATGAGCGAAGCTGAGGCTTCAGAGAGGCTGAGGCCACTGAGAGGCTGAGGCCAAAGAGAGGCTGAGGCCACTGAGAGGCTGAGGCCAAAGAGAGGCTGCGGCAAAAGAGGCAGAGGCCACAGAGAGAGGCAGAGGCTAAAGAGGCAGGGGCCAAAGAAAGGCAGAGGCCAAAGAGGCAGAGGCCACAGAGAGAGGCAGAGGCCAAAGAGGCAGGGGCCAAAGAGAGGCTGAGAACGCAGAGAGAGGCTGAGGTGGCTCTGAGAGGCTGAGGCGGCTCCGAGAGGCAGAGAGGCTGAGGCCGCTGAACGTGGGACCATAATCAGCCCTCAAGGCTGAGGCCCAGAGAGGCCAAAGAGGGGCTGAGACCATAGAGAGGCAGAGGCCACTGAGAGGCTGAGGCCGATGAGTGAAGCTGAGGCTTCAGAGAGGCTGAGGCCACTGAGAGAGGCTGCTGAGAGGCTGAGGCCGATGAGTGAAGCTGAGGCTTCAGAGAGGCTGAGGCCACTGAGAGGCTGAGGCCAAAGAGAGACTGAGGCCACTGAGAGGCTGAGGCCAAAGAGAGACTGAGGCCACTGAGAGGCTGAGGCCAAAGAGAGGCTGAGGCCACTGAGAGGCTGAGGCCGATGAGCGAAGCTGAGGCTTCAGAGAGGCTGAGGCCACTGAGAGGCTGAGGCCAAAGAGAGACTGAGGCCACTGAGAGGCTGAGGCCAAAGAGAGGCTGAGGCCACTGAGAGGCTGAGGCCAAAGAGAGGCTGCGGCAAAAGAGGCAGAGGCCACAGAGAGAGGCAGAGGCTAAAGAGGCAGGGGCCAAAGAAAGGCAGAGGCCAAAGAGGCAGAGGCCACAGAGAGAGGCAGAGGCCAAAGAGAGGCTGAGAACGCAGAGAGAGGCTGAGGTGGCTCTGAGAGGCTGAGGCGGCTCTGAGAGGCAGAGAGGCTGAGGCCGCTGATAGGCTGAGGCCAAAGAGGCAGGGGCCGATGAGTGAGATTGAGACCACAGAGAGGCAGAGGCCACTGAGATGCAGAGACTTGAACCCCCCCCCCCTCCCTAAACACAGCCAGCCCCTCATATGGTAGTTAGCCCAAATAGTTGAGGATCTGGCAAATGGCCCCAGAGGGAATGATAAAATATGTAATTCTAATATTAGTACGACATCAGAGACACGTCTCCCCGTCTTGTGATGGGGGGAGCAGACCTGAGGCCACGCAGACTCAAGGCATTCCAGTTGATGTTCTGGACGGTATCAGATCGGCCCCCGAGAAAACGTCTTGAAAAACAAAATAATAACGCGACAAATAAATGTCACACAATTACCCTCGGATTCCGCACGCTGTGAGGCCCGGGGAGCAAACGACAGCCGTCGTGACATAGCCCTCACCTGCTGAGCCAATCGGATTCGACGCTGTCGCCTTCCGCCTCCTGTCAGCGCGTCCATCTTTATTTATAGGCGACGGCAGCGGCGTCGCTTTGATGGCTGCAGAATTACGGCGTATCATTCCTCGTGTGATTAATTCAGAGTTATCACAGAACGCATAAATCACCGCGGTGAGTCACCGTTGACAGACACATCAGTATGATTTCCTCTGAGACGGTCGACAGATGTGGTGGAATCAATCCGCCGGCTCTCGGGTTCTCGAAAGCGAAACCAAAGCAAAGTGGAGCGAAATGAGGAAAACAGTGACGTAAGCACCGGAGACCGCTGCCGTCGTCTAACTGAAGCGTCTATACCTGTGGAGTCTACTACTGTGTGCTTCAGGCCCGCCTAGCCTCCAGTGGACGGTTGCACCTACTGGTCTTAACTACGCCTGGTCTTAACTGCTAAGTAGGTCTTAGTTAAGACCAGGCTTACGCCCAGTTGGTGCAACCCAGCCCAGGAGTGACTCAACACTTCCACTATCTATGACCCACGAAGGAAGCAGAGTAGTAGACTGAAAAATTAGTAGTAGTAGTATACTCAGTAGCCTAGTATTTACTACCTGCATTTTCGGCAGATGCTTCCACCCAAAAGCCGCCCACAGGCTTCAAACACACGCCATTAAGCAACAGTGAGACGACATCACGGCCACCTGCTCATGGAGACCTTCAGGTAGGTTTAGGGACACGAGGGGAAGGAAGCTATGGTAACCAACGATTCAAACATCTCCAGTCACTTGCTCCGCCATCCTCCAGCACACATAGCCTACTGTGAGAGGGTGTCAGAAGGCACTGGGAGGAGGAAGAAGTTTCTCATGGTGCCAGCCACAGTCACTTTGATCCCGCGGTGCTTGGGGGCTTGGCATTGCCCCTCGCCTCCCACCCGGTCTGCGCGTCCCACCCCCCGCTCTGACGTCACAGACACGTAACAGTGGTGATCACCGCGAGGCAGTCTTACGTTTATTTTTCACCCCCGTGTTGGATGGAGGTGGGGCCGTACATGTTTAAACTATTAGGAGCCGTGACTGTTGGTTTTAATGGTGCTAAATGCGAATGTACGTTTAGTTACGCAGACAGAGGTAATCCAATAAGACTGAGATAAAAATGCGCCGTTTCAGAAACCAATAAAAAAACTATGTTGGATATATTTCTTTTTATGACTCAAAGAAAGATCATTCGAGTTCGGATGGGATTTGTGTAAGGTTTATTGAAAAAGCAAAACGAATGAATGAAGATATATGGGATGGAACTGCGGATATTCAAAGCTTAGGATGGCAACTTATTTTCGAGGCACTTTAGGTCATATTTATTGAAATTATCTGGACATTCTGACAGCCATCAATAAGGAAATAGCCTGATAAATAAGTAAAATAAGCCTTTTATTCGGCACGAATGCAATTTTCGGACAGCTTACCTGTGTGTGTGTGTGTGTGTGTGTGTGTGTGTGTAACTGTAACTGTAACTGTAACTGTGTGGTGTGTCTACTTACCGGCTACTTTCAGGAACTCTGCCCCGTGCACTCACTGCGCATGCGCGGAGCCTTCCACAAGGCCAGCACCTGATGCTAATGTGGCGTTCACGTCGCTGGGAATAATGTGGAAAACATTTTCACGACGTTGAAAAGTTCTCGGGAACGACACCTCATGACTCTCTTATGATTCTAATCTGGCAACTGGGGCCAGTTTTGGATAACAGAGCTGCCCAGTTGGTGACGTGATATGCATGAACATGGCAGAACAGGAAAGTTGTACTCAATATAAAATAATCAACCATTATATCACATACATTACTATCGATTGATGTTGTAACCGTCTGTTGGCATCGACTTTGCTGTTTTAAACGTTGTGTACTGGTAAACCAGCTCTATATAAGTGCAAGTGTAGCCTTCCATACAGTGGCAATACAATGTGCTTCTCATAAATATAAGCAAAATATAGTAGGCCTAAGGTGATAGGCTACAAGGAAATAAAGGCGTTAGAACTTGAAACGGATCCGACTAAGTTCTGTTTAGTTCTGACTGTTTTCTATCAGATTAAAAAAAAACGAATGTGAATAACTATTAGATTCCCACAGCAGTGCACATGAACGGACGCTGTCGGGAACACGCGTAAGCGTGAGCGTCATCACTGACGAGGCGTCTCGTTATCACCAGGACCAAGAACGTGCCTTAAAGCTAGCCAGGCCAGCTACACACGTGTTTCCAGTCGCCTGGGGGGTCCACGAGGGGCTGGTTTCTCCACATGGCCTACACTAACTTTATCATGTCTTAATGAACAATTAAGATTAACATTATCATATCTTAATGGACAAATGTCAAATGTCATCCTGCTCCACTATCAAATAAATCCCAAAATAGAATAATTCACTGTATAAGCAGACAAGAGAAGCCACGTTATCATCTTTATTGGAGTTGGAAGTTCTTAATTCTTTGATTAATCAGATCGAGATCAAATTATCAAATCCCCTCCCACATCAAAGTCTCTCCAACCCTCTCTTCTTTCAAATCTGCCCTCAAAACATACCTTTTCACACTAGCCTTCCCCACCTAGCTCCCACCTTATTCTTCATGTTTAACCTGTTTTTCTTTTATTCCTAGTCTGTTTTACATCGTTTTGATAGGGCAATATGTAAAGCGTCTTAGAGTACCATATTAAGCAGTATATAAATTGTATTTATTATTATTATTATTATTATTATTATTATTAATAAATGATTAGTTAGAAATAAAAGCCTCCAGGGCAGTGGAAACAAATGCAGTCTAAACACACGCGTAGTGTCTCTTTCAGTCCAATATCCATAAATCATGTCTCTATAACGCAGCACCTGTTTCAACTGGAGTAAGAATCACAAAACATAAAGCGCAGCAGTTTGTGTAGTATCGGAAAATATCTGTTAAACAGAGTCATTAAATATGAATTTGTAATCATCTTTGCACGTTTTATGACATCATGGGTGTAATATAAATCTCGCTAAGCTAACGCATCCATAAACATAATTGGATCAAATATATTTATGATCCTTTTCCAACATGATCAAAATGAGCTCATTATAGTCCCATCATAGTCTTACATTTGATATATCATACTTTTAATTATGCTTCATAATATTTTATGGATAGTAATTATGTTGTAAGATCAATACATCATGGTCATAAAATATACTCGTGCGTCACGACTAACAGCTTGAGTCTTTCAGTTGTTGCTTTAGCGAAACATCTATCAATACAATTTTATTGTATCATTAAATGTAACTTTGATTGGCAGAATATAATGTTGACAAATGGGGCTCGTCTCTGAAGAACGCTGTTTCCATAATCTTCTCCCGCTCTTCCTCTGCCTCCTAGAGAATAGGTTCCGTGTCGTTCCAACGCACAATGGCGTCCTTCCATCTGAAAAACACAAACACAGGAAACACAGATCTGCAGTCGGGGCGTTTTCATGTCACTCCGGCCTCGACTCCTCGACTACCCACAACCACGAGTTCAACACGTCAAAAAACAAAAAAAACAACCAGAATGTTTTCTCCTCTTATCTCCGAGTGATCCTTGGCTCGGGCTGGGGATCCAGCTGGCGCTTGTACTCATTGGATGTAAAACACATATTTGTGTCTGAGAAGTGTGTTCCGTTATCCTCGCTCTCCTGACAAAACTCTCTCCGTACACTCACAAATTATTTTCACGAAGTGTCGAGCGGCGCTAGCCAAGGCCGTGATCTATCGCCGCCCATCCATCCTCCTGCTGTCACTGCGTTTGTTTATCGCTGGTTCTCATGGACGCTACGCGATGAGCAACCACGCAAATCCCCGGCGAGTGGTCCGAGATAAGGCAATGATTTACCCACTAAATCACCCACTAAAGAGCAGCAACCATTACACCAGCACCGCATGCTGCAACAACATTACAAGGAATCCTTGCATCCTATTCACTCACCCTCAAAGGTTCATGAGGTTCCACAAGACGCAGACACGAAAACAAGAAGGGAACCAGAACCCAGACGGGCGAGCGAGAGAGCGAGCGACGTGGCCTGGGGCGTGCGACTGTCAGTGCTGTGGTTGTGTTCTCTTTGCGTGCGAGCACGTGCACGTGCGCGTGAGCGTGTGTGTCTGTGTGTGCATGTGTGTGTGTGTGTGTGTGTGTGTCTGAGCGTGCCAGCATCCTGGATCACGTGTGCGTGTGCAGGTGCGTGCGTGGGTGTGTGTCTGCAATGCATGCTTCCGAGCGTTCCATGTCAGCGTGCGACGTGCGTGCGTGAACTCGAGTGCGTGTGGGTGAACTTCGGTGTTTTGCGTTGCTGGCCCGAGGGAACGACTCACTTGGTTCGGATGCACTGCTCCAGCGGAGGAGTGAGCTCCGGGTCGTTATCCTCCCGGAATGCCGCTGCCAAGCCCACCGCTAAAAAAAAAAAAAAAAAAGTGAAGGCACTTAATCAGAAGGACGGACGCCCAGATACCAGCGCCATAAAGCCCCCGCCCTGACACAACGCAGACCGCTCCCTGGGGCTCCGGCAGAGAGCGAGCCCTGGTGAAGTGTTGGGGAGGAATCACCAATCCCCAAGAACCCGAGTCGACACCGAGAAAGCGCGGGCGGCGGTGAAATGTGGCGGCGCGGGCACTCACACACGGAGAGGCGGATCTCCTGCTGCTGATTGGCCAGCCCGTCGTAATAGTAGAGGTCAAACTCCCTGGGGCCACGGCTGCGGCCGTCCTGATTGGTCGCTAGCTCCCTCTGCAGGCCGAACAGGGTGCTGAAGTGGCTCTCGCTGCACACCACCCAGATGGGGAACAGGGGGGTCTTCAGGTGGCTACCCACCTGGGGGGGAGAGACACTAGTTAGAAGCATTGAGTCGTCTGTAGAATACTTCAGTGATGCATTGTGGGATGGATTGATTTAATGTGGTTTATTTCACAATTACAATGTCTGTGCTATGTCAGTTAAAATAACCCCTTTTTATTCTTACATCTGATGTCAGAAAAGAGATTAAAACAAAGTTAAACCGTCCAAAGACCACCTCTGATGATGAAGATGATGAAGGAGAAGGTGATGAAGACACACAGTGGTTATGAAACAGGTGATGAGGAAACAATCTGATGATGAAGAAGGTGATGAGGCAGAAGGTGATGAAGACACACGGTGGTTGTGAAGAAGGTGATGAAGAAGAACGTGATAAAGACAGACTGTGATGATGAAGAGGAGGAATAAGAAGGTGATGAAGACACACTGTGGTTATGAAACAGGCGATGAGGAAACACTGTGATGAAGAAGGACGCAGACGGAGGAGCTTTCAGCCCACCTGACAGATGTTGTGGTGCTCGAACAGGGACAGCAGGCCGATGTTGCACGGCTGGGTGACCCCCTTCAACAGGGTGGAGTCCAGCTGCACCTGGCCGTCGAACACGTTGGACGCGGCCTGGCCGCACAGCAACAGGTTCACCAGCTCCTGGCCGCAGGGGTCGGAGACACAGAGTCAGAGGGGGGGGGGGGAGGCAGAGGGCGGCCTTATCTGCGTCCCGATTCGTCCATCACCCATTTAAAATGCTTGTCCGTCTGTCCGTCTGTCTGTCTGTCTGTCTGTCTGTCTGTCTGTCTGTCTGTCTGTCTGTCTGTCTGTCTGTCTGTCTGTCTGCATGCAAGTATGCATGTATGTATGTGTGTGTGTATGTATGTACGCATGTATGTATGTGTGTCACTGTGTGTATGGATGTGTGTATGTATGTATGTGTGTGTGTATGTATGTATGTCTGTGTGTATGTATGTCTGTGTGTGTATGTATGTATGTCTGTGTGTGTATGTATATTATGGCCCCATTGCCCTACTTCATCCCTTGAGGGAGGGATCCCCCATTCTCCGTTCCTTCTCTAGATTCCTTCCTCGCTAATTAAGGGCCTTTTTTCTTGCCCTCTGGGGGGCTAGGGTCAGGGGGGGGTCATAAACACACAGCCTGTTAAACCCTTTGAGCCTATAGCTGTGATTAAAGGCTCATGTAATTGAATCCAGCAGCGTGTTGTCTATCTTGATGCGGTGTGTGGCAACATGTGGACCACGAGCGTAACATTAGCCCACCTGTGTGCAGTACCCGTGGGCTCCTATCAGCGTGTTGCTGGACACGTCCATATCTTCCCGTACCCTGAGAACGAACACAAAAACGCATCAACAAACACGCTGTGTGGGTTGCGGACTCCTACCCTCCTACGATGTGGTGCGGGCGAACGTGACGACAAACTGATCTTTGAGGGAAACGTACTTTGCGATCGATCGGGAGAGCACGGCGGAGACACAGAACAGGAGACACCCGAAGGAACCGGACTCGAACTGAGAGATAAGGGAGCATCTGTTATTGGTCAGGGCTGAGGGAGGAGACGGCGGCGATGGGTGAGAGTGGAGGGGGGGGAGACCTGCTGGATGTGCTCCTCCAGCAGCCACTGCAGGGCGTTGAGGTTGTCAGCGGTGAAGCAGGTCACCTGGAGAAGAGAGGTGGAGGCGTACATTGCATTCACATTCACGTTACATTTACATTACATTCAGGGCATTTAGCAGACGCTTTTATCTAAAGAGACTTAGAGGTCGATTATTGAATTAAGAAAGAAAAAGGGAATGGTAAATGCATTTATACAACGCCTTTCTAACCAGTGGCCACTCAAAGCGCTTTACAATATCGCCTCACATTCACCCGTTCACGCACACATTCACACAGCGACGGCGGAGTGTCAGCCACGCAGGGCGACAGCCGGCTCGTCGGGAGCAGTCAGGGTGAGGTGCCTCAACGACAACGATATATCGCTGTCGGTACACTAAGTTGTATGTTCATTGAACCAGAGTGCCAAGCATTATCTGTCGTTAGGTTAACCCGTTCACCGTATACAACAAAGCTCAGATAAGGACCTCAGAACGAGAACATTAAAGGCTCAGACGTCATTTATTCTCTCAGCAACGTTTCATGTTTTACTATGTCAACGGGCACCAGTATAAAGATATTTAACGTACTGTAATCATTTACATTTGGCGTCCAAATATATAAACACGTGCGTATATGACATGAGCCTGCCGTTACCTTTTCAAGTAATCCTTCGGATTTGTAGTGGCCCGATGGAACAAAGTGACTTCTTCCTGAGGTTCTGTTGGGGAGAGACGAGGCACAGATAATGTTGACGCATGAATAGCGTTGGCTAATGTTAATGCCGAACATTTGCGTCCGTGTCTTCAGAACGATTCGCTTTGTTTGACGAACTTAACGAACTCTAAAAGTGCTGAAAATATGATCCCTCTCACGAAGCTATAATAAAGTTTTGTCATTTCACACGAATACCAATGAAGGAAGAATTTATCGTATTCATATTTTTTTCTCTAATAAAATGTCTTTATAGTTGAGGTCACCTCGACCCAGAGCCCAAACCGTTACCAGCTGGGCTTCGACTGACTCCACCGTCTGTGAAAGTGTTGAGTCCGGTCAAAGGCCACAGAGAGGTTCTCAGCGCTGGAGATGACTCACATGGCCAGCGTGGCGGTCTTGTGTTCGCCGGCCCTCCACAGCACCTCGGAGACGGCTAGCACCAGGCAGCGGCGTCGCACGCCATCGGAGGGCCTCAGCCGGCTGGGGAAAAAACACACACAACACAACATTGGCCATGACGCACAACAGGTCCTTTTCATTGGCTAAGAGGTTTGAACGGATAATCACTGATAACTTTGAACACAGTTTGTCCGACACTTAGGCGTTAGATTTACATTTAGGGCATTTAGCAGACGCTTATCCAAAGATGTACAATAAGTACATTTGTCAGAAGAAAGAGAAACCGCTGTCGGTACAGTGAGGATGTTCATAGAACCAAGGGCCAAGCTCTGACTGTTGTTAACCAAGGGCCAAGCTCTGACTGTTGTTAACCAAGGGCCAAGCTCTGACTGTTGTTAACCAAGGGCCAAGCACTGACTGTTGTTAACCAAGTGCCAAGCTCTGACTGTTGTTAACCAAGGGCCAAGCACTGACTGTTGTTAACCAAGGGCCAAGCTCTGACGGTTGTTAACCAAGGGCCAAGCTCTGACTGTTGTTAACCAAGGGCCAAGCACTGACTGTTGTTAACCAAGTGCCAAGCTCTGACTGTTGTTAACCAAGGGCCAAGCACTGACTGTTGTTAACCAAGGGCCAAGCTCTGACGGTTGTTAGGTTAACCCATTCACCGTTAACAACCAAGGTAGCTACGATAAGATGAACTGCAATACAAGGTAAACGGCATATCAGAGGGGTTCAAATGTCGAGAGTGAAAGTGTTTTCAGGAGGTCTGTATGGAACTACGTACCCCAGCTCTTCACCGGCCGGGTTCGGATCGTCAAACAGCAGCTTCTGCAGGAGGCAGGCCTGGACGGAGGCCAGCACCCCACAAGGCCCGCCCTGCACACACCCAACAAACACAGTCACCCGCCGGCAGGCACCTGCAGGAACGCGGAATCCGAGGAATCGCGCCGAGCCACGGAGGCGTGCGTGCGATCATATCAGCCAGCATGTGGGATGATTTAACGCGGGCATCACTCCACCAACACCTCGCCGGTCAGGGACGTCCTCCGCTCACCTTTCTCTGAACTATCCCGTATCTGAGGTCAGGGGTTTCGGAGAAGCCGAAGCCCTGGTTCCTCCACTCGGGGCTGAAGCAGCGCGAGCCCGAGCCAAGAAGAAGCTCTTTCAGCGCCTGGAAGCCACACAAGGACAACCACATCCGTTATGGAGACAGCGCTCGGCTCACCCAGAGAGAAGTAGTCAGGGGTCAGCCAGTCCGCTCTATAAATACATTCGATTTGATTCGTTGGATTTCGTCTTCCTATGTTGTATGTGCTTGATGTTGCATGTGCTTCTGGCACTTAATGTACGCAATTATAGTCTGTTGTACGTCCTGACACTTAACGTACTGCCTTGTTGTATGTGGTCCGTTCTTGCACGTAAAGATAGTTTGTAGCATCGTACAACATCTTCTCCTAGCTATCTTTGTTGTGTACCGGGAATGGGTTAACCTAGTGATTGTTAGTGCTTGGTACTTGGTTCTATGAACATCCTTACTGTACCGACAGCACTATATTGTTGTGTTTCTTTCTCCTGAGAAATGTACTTATTGTAAGTCACTATTGATAAAAGCGTTGAAATGTAAAATGTTAATGTTTGGAGATGAGCCGTGTGCAAGGAGCTGAGGTTGTGGTACCGTGGCGGTCTGGACGTCCATGCGGCTGCTCTTGTGGCTGTGCTGAGGGAGGCTACCAGGCTGTAGGGACACCTGGGACAGGTCCATCTGGGACAGAGACACCCGGGACACGTCCTGGAAGTCCTCATCGTAGTCAAAGTCATCTAGGAGACGGGGATTTGAACCGGAGGAGCCGACTTGAATACAGTCTGTTTGATCGAGAACAAGGCTTGACTTTCAACACACATCACGTCAAGGTTTACGAGAAAGAGTTTAGGAAATTACCCAAGACCATCTCAGATGATTGTGAGCTCTCCATAGTCAGATCGGTGGACGGCTTGGGTCTGAAAGAAACAATAAAATAAAAAGACCCAGAAAAACGTCAACTTATTGAGGAAAAAGTCTGCCATGAGCGTGCATGCTTTGATTTGATTGGTTGGATTAGTGTCTTCAGATCAAACTGTCGGCTGAATGACCCCCAGACCCCTTACCTTCTGCTAGGGCTGGGCGATTAATCGAAATTCGATCTCGATTTAGATTTTAGCATCAAACTATCACAAAATTAACATAATCACGTTTTTTTGTTTGTTTTGTTTTTAAATGTTTTATAGAGAGTGCAGAACAGCTGGATACATATCTGTACATTATTTTAGATTTGAACATCTTCTTTTGGACGTTTGTGTACTTTTTTAAGGCGAAATTTCAAAGTTCTCAGTTACAAAGTGTTTTTGAGCGAGACATGCCGAATAATTACAACGTGTTTTCAAACTCCAAAAATAACCGTTTGAATAATCGTGATTTCAATATTGACCCAAATAATCGTGATTATGATTTCTTCCATAACCGAGCGGCCCTACCTTCTGCCCTGCACGCCGTCGTGTGTACCAGGGCTCCCCCGGCCCTCCGCGGGACCCCGTCCCCGCTGTCGGTCTCTGAGGAGCCCTGCAGCACTGGACTCCCCCGGGTCCGGTGGGGACCCCCCCCGGGGGGTCCGGCGAGCCGACCCCTTAGAGAGGCCGGGGTGCTCCGACGGCCCGGACTCCCGCCCCCCCGCCGACGGGGGCAGCCCCGCCCTTGTGGAGGGTCTCCTCTTGTGTGGGTCCTTGAAGTGCACCGTGGGGAACCAGCATGGTCATCACGTCTTCCTAATCATTAATAATGACGCTAATAACAACACACTCGATTTATAAAGCGTTAGTGCTCAACGACGCTTCACAGAGGGAACACGTGATCAAAATCATTCAATAAGAACATATATTAGTAAGAAGATAAAAAAAAAAAGGAGGAAGGGGAGAGAAGGGGAGGAGGTTATGTGGTGACAGCGGTCTTAACGAGGTGGGTTTTGACGGAGGGCCTGTTTAAATGAAGGGAGTGCGTCGGCCTGTCAGCCTGTCGGGTTGTGGTTGTGGTTGGGGAGGGAGTTCCAGAGGGAGGGTGAGAAGGCCCCGTCTCCCCAGGTCCGGAGCCTAGCCCCGGGGGATTTGAGTGTTGGTTGTGTCCGTTACATTCACCGGAGAAGGTCAGGCCGTCAGGAAATCTACCTGTGGCGTGTTCGCTATCGGTCCTCCCAGAACGCCTCGTCGGCTGCGATTGGCTCTGTTCTTTACCGCGCTCTCATTGGCTGCCGTCTCCCTCCGGGGATAAGAGACGTTGTCCCGGAGGTAGGCCCCGGACGGCTGCTGTTTAGCGGGATCCGAGTCCTCGTCTGGGGGGGAACTTTGACGCGGGGAGGGGCTTCCAGACACCGGCGTGTCTCGTAGAGAACCGTTGTCCTGTCTCACTGATCTGTGCAATCGATGCAACGTTTTAAATTAATTTAATAAACCAGGATTAGCATATTAAAGTATAATATCCAGTTGTAGGTAATAGCCAGTTGAAGAATGAGTAAATAGGGAAGATGAATACCGTTGGTTTAGGTGTGTTTTGGGAACCTCTTCTGTGTGGTACTGTGGGTTGCTTCCGTCCCCATGAGTGAGCGTGTTCAGGTTGGCTCTGCTTCGGGATGTGTGGAGAGGATCGCCCTGGAGGGAGACGAGGTCGTCCGTGGGTCCCTCGATGTGAGACTTCACTATCATCTCCAGCAAGGTTTTAAGGGGGCTATTCAGAGCCTGGTGGGATTCAATTAAAAGTTATATACGTGTATATATATGGATAGATAACAGAGGGAGATGACAGAGAGAAGAGAGAGAGAGAGAGAGAGAGAGAGAGAGAGAGAGAGAGAGAGAGAGAGAGAGAGAGATCACAGCATAGAGAGAGAGAGAGAGAGAGAGAGAGAGAGAGAGAGAGAGAGAGAGAGAGAGAGAGAGAGAGAGAGAGAGAGAGAGAGAGAGAGAGAGATCACAGCATAGAGAGAGAGAGCGAGAGAGAGATAACGTTTATATATTCAATAAGCCCTCCTTGTGTCTAGCCCCTCCCTGGCTGAGCGACCCACCTTGTTGTGACTGTTGAGACCCTCAACCTGGAGGACCCGTCTCAGGTCGGACCTGTTGCTGATGCTGGCCGCCGTGCGGGGAGACTCCTCATCCATGCAGGCGATGGTCCTCTTCAGACCCTGGAAGAAGAAGAAGACCGCCCCCAGAGTGTTGGTTCTATCACACAGGAGGCTATCGCTAGCTTAAATTCTGCCAACTCACCACGGCTTTGGATTCGTTTCAAAAGATGACAACTACCATTACTGATCAATAAACACGTCGACCACTTACCTTGCGACTTAGAAATTCTCGCACCAGGGACGAGGCTACTTCTTCCACCGACACGACCATATTGGGATAGCGGGGGTCAGTTTGTGATTAGCTACAGGAGAAACACCTTCAAACCTCTGCTGGATGATACAGCTGTAATGTTGTGTATTTGTGGGTGCAAAGGAGCTGGATGTATGAACAGTATTTCAATTCATGCATCGTGTTTCGGAAAGACTTGTTTTCCTGTGGGAAAGGCAAGACTGCGCATGTCTCGAGGCGTGCCTGTGACTGTGCTGCCATGGTTACGGCGCGATGGGCCACCCGGGGGCGCTGGTGGGTCACTTCTTAAAAACGTGGGAATTAATGTGAAATAGTTTTGGATGAACATTTACACAAGTCCCTTCATTATTTTGTTATTCACTGGACTTGTATTAATATAGCAGCTGTAATCGAGTTCAGCGTTTTATGGAAACATCAAGTCATTGTTCATTTTTTTGTATATTTTATTAAAACATTTTTATAACATTTGACAAATAATCAATCTAGGCTTATATTTCTCAAGAATCAACGATAAAGTAATAACATAGAGTCCAAAAACAGTTGTATCAGGATCTGTCAGAGTCTCGCATTATATTCAACAATAAAAAAAAAAGGGTTACGATTTAAATATTCAAGATAAAGATTTGGTGAAAACGGACGTCCATATTTTTTCAACAGATTCGATTTCTGTAAAATTTGTTTTGTTTCAAGGTTGTGCTTTCAATCTCAACAGATTTAGAATTGTTTCTCCAGTTATTATAATTCTAATAAAAAATATCTATTCACAATAATTGCATAGCCAACCTACAGGATGTCATGGTAAACATTATTCTATACTGTAACAACAAGTATGCCGATATAACGTTACGTTCACATACATGTACGATAGTAGGAATACAGGACACCATAGGCCTCGGGTACTCCGAAATTTAATTAAACGTATCACTTACTTTTTTATACTTTTGAAACTGGGACATATTAAAACACATTCCAAAAAACAACTTTTTTAGGTTTTTCCACACGAAAAACTATCGGCATGATTCAAAAGCGCAATCATTCTCCATCAGTTCGCTGTCATGTTGTGGGTCGAGAAAACACCAAAGTACGCATTTAAAACACGCTACCGTATCAATATTTCTTTTGGCACTTGCGTCGATCTACGCTAGGGCAGTTTCTCACAGACAAACTAGAACGTAAACAACACATCTCGCACTGTGTGTGTATTCCTTGGCCCTCCCGTAGGAATGCCAAGCTGATTGGTGCTTCTCTTGCCGCTGTTTGGCCCATCGGCGAGGCGCTGAAATGTCAGGGAAGGGGTGAGAGATAACGGGGGAGAGTTCTCTAGACGACTGGGGGAGTGGGGAGTGGGGAGGGAGGAGGGCGGGGGGTGGGAGGGTTCAGTAGTCATCAGCTGCAGGAGAGAGAGAGAGAGAGCTTTGGTTATCCTACTCCTCGATGGAAGGAGCAGCAAAGAGCCACTGCATACAGAGACACCGTGGAACCCCAAGCATGTTGGGTCTGGGCAGACTGGAAGTGGAGGGCATGCAGACAGGAAGTGGACGTTGTGCAGACAGGAAGTGGAAGTTGTGCAGACAGGGAATGGAAGTTGTGCAGACAGGAAGTGGAAGTTGTGCTGACATGAAGTGTAGCTCAGGCAGACAGGAAGTGGAGGTGGTGCCGGCCGGATGTGTGGTCATGCAGGCAGGAAGTGGAAGTCATGAAGAAAGAAAGTGTAGGCTGTGCAGAACGGAACTGTTAGTCATGCAGGCAGGAAGTAGAGGCCATGTAAACCGGAAGTTGATGTCATGCAAACAGGAAGTGGACATCATGCAGACAGGAAATGGAGGCAATGCAAACAGGGAGTTGACATCATGCCGACAGGAAGTGGAGGCAATGCAAACAGGAAGTCGACGTCACACAGACAGAATGTCGAAGTCAAGCCGACAGGAAGTGGAGGCCGCGCAGAAAGGAAGTGGATGACACGCAGATGGAACGAGTCGAGGTCATGCAGACGGGCGTGCGCTCACACCAGCGTGCTCTTACTTTCTATCGCGAGGATGCAGGTGCTGGCGGCCGTGCCCCGGCTGTTCACCGCCTTGCACATGTACTCCCCTTCGTCCTCCGGGAAGGTCTCGGGCAGGTAGAGGCAGAAGGTCTCGCCCCGCTCGATGTACTGGTAGTCCTCGCAGTCCTGCAGCGTCTCGCCCTCGAACCACCAGGTCACCTCCGGCTTGGGCTCGCCCGTGATCTTGACGGTGAAGCGCACCGGCTCCGAGTCCACCACCGACTGGTTCTTCAGGGGCTTCTTGAACCAAGGCGCCCCGGAGCGCTCCTGGTCCTCCTCGTCTTCGTAGGCCGCCGAGCCGTTGACGATGCCGCCGTCCTCCGCCTCCGTCTCGTCGTCCTTCTTCTGCACGAACAGAAGTGAATGGATGAATGAATGAATGAATGAATGATCTTTATTGGTCAATGTACAGGTACGGGTACAGCGACATTTGGGAGAGCTCCCCCCTGGTGCTTAAAAAAGAGAGGACAAGGAACATATGCATCGTTCCTTGTCCCCCCCCGTCCCCGTCCCCCCCCCTAGACTGATAGACTGGATACATACTTTGTTTTTGTCGGTTAGATTAGAATGATAGAAGATAATTTTACAAGGTTATGAGAAATTACGTTCTTGTTTCTTTGAGTCTGCCTTGTGTATGAAAAGTGCTATATAAATAAAGTTGTCTTGCCTTGCCCTGCCTTTCTTTATTATGAGTACTTTGGGGGTTTTTATATTCCTTTCTCGCGTTGTCTTTTTTTGTCTAATTTTTCTTTTTCTTCTCTTTTCCATTTAGGGCATTAGCAGATGCTTTTACCCAAGAATGACGGGGATCAAGAGACGCAGCGAGGGCTTTACCTTCTGCAGCGCGGCGTCGATCTCCTGCTGCTCGAACTGCATCCTCTGCAGCTTCTGCTCCTCCACCCTCCTCTTCTCCTCTTCCTCCCGGGCCATGGCCATCTGCTGGAAGCGGGCGCGCATGTCCACCTTCTGCTTGAACGGGGACTCGTCGGCCTTCGCTGTGTTCACGTCCACCTCCTCTTCCCCCTTGGAGAAAAAAAAAACAAAACGTCAGGTCATGACCCCCACCGACGCTGATTTATCGATCGTCAGAATTCGGAATTTGAAT
This sequence comes from Gadus macrocephalus, assembly GCF_031168955.1. Lineage (NCBI taxonomy): Eukaryota > Metazoa > Chordata > Actinopteri > Gadiformes > Gadidae > Gadus > Gadus macrocephalus. The sequence goes on from NC_082393.1 coordinate 2,107,316, forward strand.
TCCCCTGACGGCACGTAAGCTCTTAAGGCCCGTGGCCGATTCTGCACGACGAGAATGTGAAAAGATTGTGGATGACGTTTGTGTTCAGACGTTGTATCTTCCAAAACCGAATGAAAGGGATAAATCATGTGCAGCCCTAGATATAAACATGTGTTTCAGTAAGTAAGTAGTAAATCACTTTTAGTATTTTTATTCATAGGTATTGCTGTTTCTGAGATACATATTTCCGATAGATGGCTCCTCACCTCCTGGAACCGTTCGGTCTCCCGCTCCTTGATCTCCTCGTCCACCGCCTTCCTCCGGGCGCGCTCCTCCTCGATCTTCTTCTGGATCTCCTCGTCGGTGTGCTGCTTGATCTTCTCAAACTTGGACTTGAGGTTCTTGGCCTGGATGGAGCCGGTCCTCTTGAGCTTGACCAGCTCCTCGTACTCCTTGCTCATCGCGTCGGAGCTCTCGTTCACCTCGTCCTGCGGAAGGGCGAGTGAGAAGGTCTCGTTAGTAAGGAGCTCCGTGCCCCCCCCCCCCCCCCCCGACACACATACACACACACACACACACACACACACTGAGGAGACTGTTGCACGGAAACCCTGATTTGTTGCTACACGGTTCACGTTACTCAAGAACACAGATATGGTTCTCAAATGGGGGTAGGCGTACCTCTAGGGGTACTTTGGAGTACTGCAGGGGGTACTCAGACATTTAGAAAATAAATAAATAAAAAGCTGACTCCTAGCAAGTTTAGGAGTTTTTTCACTCCTAGCAAGTTTAAATTCTGAAAGCTAGAATAGAAAATCGTGAAAACGGACAACTGGTTGAAATGAATATCAGGGTTAGTTAATGTTTTGAGTGCCCCCTGCAGTACTCTAAAGTACCCCTAGGGGTACGCATAGCCCCATTTGAGAACCACTGAACCAGTAGAAAAGGCTTTAAAAATTTACACAAATTTAGATTTTGGCGCTTGCGACTCACCACGCCCATCTCCTGTCGGAGCTGCTCGTACTCCTGCTTCTCCTGCTCCATCTTCTTCTTGCGCTCCTCCACCTTGCGTTTCCGCTCCGTCTCCTGCTTCAGCTTGAGCCGTGCCTCGAAGTTGATCTCCAGTTTGCCCGGCTGCAGAGCCTCCTGGGACTCGCTCCGCACCATGCCGTCCGGCTCGCCCTCATCCTGACGCGGCACACGGACACGAGGTGTCAATCCACCCAGGTTGTCAATCAACCGGGGTGTGATGGTAATTAGAAAATACAAAATAAAATAAAGTTAAATAATGTTAAATTAAATAAATTTGAGTTAAATAAATACAATTAAGTTAATTTAAGTTAAATTAGGTTCAATTAAGTTAAAATAGTTACATTTAATTAAATGCAATTAAATTAAAATTGTACATCCCTTAATCACAGTTTCAGTCTCAAAGGGCTTTTATTTATAGCAACTGTTTTGTATTGATTTAACTTCCCAATTTCCAAAATAAAAGTGAAAAGTTATTTCAAAGCAAATCAGTTGAAGACCCACACATTGAATCATCACATAATCAACTAAATGCATTTATATTGATCAACATTAGTCATTAAAAAAGTGGTTGAAGCAGCTATTGCTGAGCATGCAAAGTGTGAAATGCAAGCAAAATGGCCAATGTAATTCATGGATGAATCTTACGATTCTTCCATGAATTAGTCATAGAAGCAGCATATGGAAGATTGTTATTACCAGGGAGTTAGTTACTTTGTAATGAGAGTATCTTACATTGTCGTCCCCATAGGCAGACATATCCTGATCCAGCCCAGTGCTCTTGAAGAAATTATTTAGAAGAGGGCATAGCAATTTGAGCCATCATAAGAATATAAAATCCATTAAAAACCTAATTAAACTCCAATTGGATCGTAACCAATAACTAATGTTAATTTGTGGTCAATTAACGTACCCTTATTGTGAAGTGTTACCCAAAATTGAATATAAAAAAAATCCTACAAAATAAAAGCGTATTTCCAAATCCTCTTTTCCTGTTCTAAAATCCCATGGCCTCTGAAATGTCCAGCAGCGGGTAAAGCAGGTGAGGTGACAGGATGAGGACAGCCAGCGTGGTGTTTACCGCCATGCCAGTGCCACGCCACTATACCAACAGCGCCGCGAACACGCCGTGGGTTCGCTCTGTGCCGCAGAAGAACCCTACCATGTTCTTGCGGGCCTCGGCGAAGAGCCTCTTCTCCTCCTCCAGCCTCTTCTTGGCCTCCTCCTCCGCCTTCCTCTGCTCCTCCTCCCGTCTCTGGCGCTCTTTCTCCTCGAAGCTCACGCAGATCTTCCCGGGCTCGCTGCCCTCCAGGTTCAGCAGGGCCATCAGCACATCGTCGTCGTCGTCCACCAGCTGGGGATTGATTGATTGATTGATTGATTGATTGATTGCATTTTAATAATCCCCAAGGGGGACATTATTTTGCCGCCGAGCCACTACACGCAACAACATACATCAACAGGACAGTAGATGCATCAAGACGGGGCACAGTACAACATACACTACAGCTACTAATGAATAGGTCTGCACCGCGTTGACACTGAACGGACACAATGATCACAGCAATACCAACTAAATAAAGCAACACATCATATATAGTCAACAGCTCTTATTAAAGAGGCTGATCGCTGTGGGAACAGCGATCAGCATCTTTAATAAGAGCTGTTGACTATATATGATGATCTCCTTGGAGAGAGAGACACACACACACACACACACATCTCTCTGAACCACACAGCAGCCACAGATGCTCTCCGTGGAGCGTCGCTTTGGACCCCTCCAACCTGGAGGTCCAGCTCTTCTGGAGCAGGTTGGCATGACGACCGCATCCCCGTGTTGTGGCTTCAGCACATGTTATGAATGGATCGCTGGGATAGGTTCCCGTTTTTCCTTTCTTTGGAGGATTTATGAATATACATATATATTTACAAGTTGTAGATTTATGATTGAATGAGCTTTATCTTTTGTTTGTGATTTATGAACGTTATCTTGCGTAGAGCCGGGCTCTTCCGCAGACCGGCGCTGCTAATGGATTTGTTTTTTTGTTTCAGGAGGTGAGCGGAGTGTGAGTGTGTGTGTTTGCGGCGCCAATCCTTCACGTGGCGGACGGCCGTGGTTACCATGCTCTTCCTGGCCTCGGCGAAGGCTCTCCTCTCCTCCTCCATCCTCTTCTTCGCCTCGCCCTCCGCCTTCTTCCTCTCCCCCTCCACGCGCTGTCGCTCCAGCTCCTCGAAGCTCAGCCTCAGCCGCCCCGGTCGTAACTCCTCCTTGTCCCCCGCCGCCCCGGAGGCGTCGTCCCCCTCCGCCTCCTCCTCGCCCTGAAGGGAGAGGTGGGAGAAGACGAGATCGCTCAGCGAGCCGAACCCGCGGAGACTAACACCGGCCGGTTCAGAACTCGGGGCTGGATCCCGGGAGGATAATAACGATAATAGATGAGAGTGAGCTTCTCCAAGACTCCTAACTCAGAGGAAATCCGCTGTTGACCTTTTTTTAAATCATGAAAAATAAGGTGTTTTTTGAATCGGGGTTCGATTCACATTTCACAAGATGCGACTCATCTGTTTCAGCCCTGTGTGTTAATATCCTTGCTGTGTTTGGAAAGCAAATACATGAATGTGTAACGCTGAAAATGCGTTTCTTCAGGAATCAGCAATAGTAATATGTCTTGCCGTCATGCAGTCCAAACAAGACTATTCTGCAGACTATAATGCTACTATGCATCTAATAAAAATGTAGGTTGATACGTTTTGACTATGATGATCCCGGCTCAAGCGTAGTCTCACGCTTGAGCCGCGATCATCGGCTCAAGAAGAATGGCAACTATGGCAACAATGCAAACCCATAACAAGGCTTTTAAAGAGGGAGGCTTTATCGAGGGGGGGCTTAATGAGGGGGCTATTAACTAGGAGGCTATTAATGAGGGGACTTCTAAAAAAAGAGCTTTCTAACAAGGGGACTATTTACCATCTGACTTTTTACAATCTGACTTTTAACAATATGACTTTTAACAATATGACTTTTAACAATCTGACTTTTAACAATCTGACTTTTAATGGACTCTTAACGAGGGGGCATTTAAGGAGGGGGCCTCACCATCTCCAGCTTGGCCTCCTCGAAGGCCTTCTTCTCGTCCTGCAGGCGGCGCTTGGCGCCCTCCTCCGCCTGCTTCCTCCGCGTCTCCTGCCGCTCCTTCTCCAGCTCCTCGAAGGACAGCTTCAGCCTCCCCGGGGTCACCGCCTCCCGCTCCGCCGGCCGCAGCTCCTCCTCCTGGGGGGGGGGAGGAAGAGGGGGACACTGAGTCCCGGAGGTGAGACTTAGGGGCTCTCTGGAGGAGCACATGATGGGGACGACCCACAGGGCGAATGAGTGAAGAACGGGGTTGGAATATTGATAACAAGGAACACATCTCTGGTAGAAGGGACCGACACGTAGAAAAATGAGGCTAAACATATTGGCCAGTCGGTTCGATTAGCATAATGTACTATTTTGCAAGGTTAGGAGAAACACGTTTGTTCTTTTTATTAGGACCCATTTTGGGGCTTTTGTCTCCTTTTTGTCTTTTTCTTCTTTATTTTTCTCCTCAAAATATTAGACTGTATCTCGACTGCTTTCTATTCTAGACCCTCCTTATGTACTATCTTGTGCTCGTGATTTTTCTTTAATGGTAAATGGACTGCATTTATACAGCGCTTTTCTAACCAGTTGCCAGTCAAAAACGCTTAACAATATTCCACAGCCAACATTCACACACTCACGGCGGAGTCAACCACGCAGGGCAACAGTCGGCTCGTCGGTAGCACTCAGGGTCTTACGCAGGGACACCTCGACCCTCAGCTAGGAGGAGCCAGGGTTCGAACTAGCAACCTTCTGGTACCCAGCCAACCCGCTCTACCTCCTGAGCCACATGCCGCCCCATGTGGCACGTGGCTGTGTAACGAGCCGTGAATCCTACACAATAAGAGCGTCCTAGTTCCACCCACCGCCGGAGCGAGCGAGCTCCTCTTAGCCTCCCTGAAGGAGCGGCGGTTTTCGTCGTACAGCCTCTTCTTCTCCTCCTCCGCCCTCTTCTTCAGGTCCTCCTCGCGGTTCTTCTCGATGTCCTCGAAGTTCATCTTGATACGGCCGGGGGGGCGGCAGGCCTTGGACGGGACCACCCGCACCAGGATGCTGTCGTCTCCCTCCTGGGGGAGAAAGGGAATACGGATAATTAAGATATACGTAAGAAGGAAGTATGTCGAATACAAAGTGAGAATAAAACAGTAAGATTGAAAGAGTCAAACAAAGTTGACTCTTTTTCTTTGAAAGATATTGGTACAAAAATGTTTGTAAATGGTCTGGGGAAAGAATCATTGCTTAAACATTTTGTACCAATATCTTTCAAAATGTGTTTGTAAGATATCTTTCAAACTCTGCTTCAAAGTGTGTTTGAAAGATATTGGTACAAAATGTTTAGGAAATATTTGTTGTGGTTTGAACAGTCTGTTGACATTCTGTTGTTACATTCTGTTGAGAGAGGCATATTGGGGGGAACCTCAATAAAAGCAGGTCGCTCGGACTCAATAACCACAGGAGATAAAGGTGTATCATCGAGGGGAGAGAGGCCCCCCCAACCACACAAAGGTGACCGACCGCAGTAGGTATGTCTGCTAGCGTCTGTCCAGATAGCAGAGTTCTAATTTGGTCCAAGTGTGGAGGAGGGCAGCAGCTAATTCAGTCTCTGACTGGTGTGGGAAACAGTTGCCAGTCACATGGCTGTCTACACCCGGCAGAGGCCTTGTGGTTCAGGCAGAAGCCTACTGTACTGGTGTTGACCCGGTTGTTTCTAGTTCAGCTCGTCTGTGCTTCCCCGCGTACGGCCTATTACAACAGCGTTTCCTCTCAGACAACTTTAAGATCTGTTCAGGTTTTAAACTCAGATATTGAGCCAAAAGGTAATGGTAGCATAACTCACAATGGACACTAGATGGCTTCATTCACAAAACCTTCAAGCGACTATAAACAACGGTTTAAGTCCCTAAGGGATGGAACCAAACAGCACACATTCGGTAGTTTGAGGTTCTATAAATTACGTGTTTGTATGCGACAGGTAAATCCTTACATTCATCACGTGTATTATTTGAAGAAAACGACTTAAAGACTGGAAGCAGAATAACAGCTCAGGAAGTAGCAGGTCATTTATCACAATCCTCCATCTGGTAGAAGCATCTGGAAACAAACATCTCCCCGATCCTGGATCTATCAAACGAGTGTTATGTCCGTGTTTCCAAGGCAAACGTAAAAAACATTGCAGCCCTCGCTTTGGCTCTCAGAGACCAGCACTCAGAATAACTCTTTCAAGTGGCAGCTGAGGATTACCTTAATGATTACCGATACATGGACGCCGGCAGGTGGACCGTGGCTTAGCCATCATGATACATACTACCTCCCCCGTTCGCCCTGACCGAACGGGGGTCCCCCCCGCCCCACCCAATCATAGCATGCAGACCCCTGCAGCGCTACAAACCTCCGCCGCCTTCTTGGCCAGCTCCTTCTGAATCTTGGCTTTCTCCATGATGTCCTGGGTCGCTCTCCTCTTCCTCTCCTCCTCCATCTTCTTCCTCCCCCCTTCCTGTCTCTTGTTCTCCATCTCGGCGAACTTCCCCTTGACGCTACCTGAGGTGGCGGCGGCGGCGGCGGCGGCGGCGTGGAGGGGCATGGCAGAGCAGAGGAGGTCAGTGTGCTGTTGGTAATCCTGTCCTCTCCGGGGCGGCTCACACGTGAAACACCATCTAAGGCGTGTGCGCTCCTCGACGCGTCTCACCTGTGATCTTCGGCACGTAGGACTTCTCTACCTTGGCGGGCTTCACCTCCTCCTCCTCATCACTGGACGCCAGGAGCTCCTTTATCTGTAGCGGCGGCGGACGGGACAGGAGAGTGTGCGGTGAGACTACGCTTGAGCCGGGATCATCTGCTATTACACTTTACAGGGCCATGCTGGAGGCAGCGGGGACAGGGCTAATCCCTGCTGCTAATAGCCGCGTCACGTGACCGGCAGGTAGGCCTGTGATTGGTGGGCGGTGCACGGCGCACGGGGGGGGGATCAGTCGGAGGTGTTCCTGGCCCTGGCACGATGCACAGTTGGCGAGGGAAGGAGGGAGGAGCGAGGCAGGGTTATCCACTCACAACACAGCGTACCTCCCGGGTTATTTGGGCGCCACACGCGGGTCAGTTGAGGGAGGGACCAGGTTGTTATTGTAGTGAGTCAGAAGTCTGAGTAGAGAGGCTGGGTCTACGATGTGAAGGCTCTACGGCGTTGTTATTCGTTTTTGCAAAGACCAGTTTGTTTTTTTACATTTATTGCACAAACCTGAGATTAATAATCCTATGAATAATCTTAATAATGATACTAATAATCGACAACCGAAAAAAAAAAATGGATTAGGGTTAAAGAAAAGGAATAACACTAGAGAATAATACTCTGATTAATAATCCTAATAATATTAATAAGAAGAAGAATTAATTGACAACCAAAAAAACCTAAAAAACGAATAACCCTAATAACAAACAACCGACAACCAAAACAAAACGACAACAACTGAATGAGGGCGAACCCTCGTCACGCCGTCACCTGGCTCCTGATTGGTCATGCCATGCGGCCGGCGGCCCGGGGGGGGCGGGGTTAGTGGGGTTATCACTCTTTGACCTGCTGCTTGCGCCGGCCGTACTCCCGCTCCTTGATGTACTGCTCCTTCCTCTTCTTCTGCTCCTCGGTGTTCCTCGTGCGGCTCCGCTCCTCGCGGGCCTTCTGCATGGCCTCGAACTTGTTCTTCACGTCCCCCTTGTCCGTGTCCTTGGGCACGTAGCTGCGGGCCACGGGCCTACGGGACCGCAGCAGCTTCTGAGGGGAGGGGGGGGGGGGGGGGTGGGGGGGGGACAGAGGGGAGAAGGGTCAAAGGTCGGCGGGTTCGGGGTGCTAGACCGATCGGGGACATGGTGGGACGACGGGGGTAAGGTGGAACGGGGTACAGGTTGGAAGAGGAGTTCTGCTCAAGAAGTCTGCGGAGGTTGTTAGAAATAATCTGCTCAAATTATTACCTTCAATGCTATTTGACTATTATTCATGGTTATCAATTTTATGTTTGGTATTTATTATCTTTTATGAAACATACGAGTACATATGACAAATTTACATGTTTTATATGTATTATATGATCTGACTTCTACTGCTAGTCCACAATAAATACGAAACATATAGTACATTGACATGTTGATTCTTCAATGTATTATATAATAGGATTTCTACAGTTAGTATGCATGATGCTCCCATCTGTCTCTCACTCATATGAAATATGAATATTGAACATTACCACCATCCCAGAGAGCAACAACAGACCGCTGTCCCGATCCGAGCCATCGTCCTCACCTCTCGTCTCAGCACCACGTCAGACATGTTTGTGTTCTCCGTGTGATCTTCATCCCCCTCCTCCTCCTTGGTCTTCTCCTGGTCCTCGCCGTTGACCTTCGTCTCCCCCTCCTCTTCCTCGTCTTCGCCTCCATCTTGTTCTACACCGTTAACGTCCGGAGTCTTCCCCCTCTCCGGTTCCTCCCCCGCCTCATCCTCTTTGTCCTGAGGTGCCTTCTCGTCCTCGTCCATCTCGTCCTCTGCCTCTTCCTGATTGGCTGCCTCGTCTTCCTTGTCGTCCTGGGTTGTCACGCCGTCCTCCTCCTCCTCATTGGCTGCGTCCTTCACATCCTCCTCTTGGTACTTGTCCGCCAGGTTGTCATGGGCAACCTCGGCCATGACCTGTGTGACCACCTCCGTCATCTCGGTGCCACGGCGCCCAAGTGTTGAAGATTGGCGCTCGCGTCAAATGTCAACCTGCTGGGTGAAACAGAGCCGCGATTCTTAATCCCCTGTCATACACTGTATGATCTCACTGTTAGCAAGTCATTAGTCTGATATTAATAGACTGACCAATGGCCAGCATGGATTAGAAGAAAGAAAAGCGTTGTATTAAACAAAGAAAAGTAATGAAATCATACCTCACATCAATCTTCTTTTGTATTAGAGGCACACACTACTTTTTACACTTTGGTAGAACTCTCTTACACGTCCACCAATGACGCCTGGTCAAATCCTAACCCGTCAACGGCATTAGAGGCTGAAAAGCAGGGCTTCATCTGGTGCTTCAAGGCATGGCTGAGGGGGTCTGTTGCTCTCTAAATATAGCCCCCTTCTGTGGGCCGGACATGTGATCACGGCTATTTCTGATAGGTGATACGCCGGGGGCCAGGGCTGTAGCTGGCACCCCGTATCGCCCAGAGAGCCAGTACCCAGACCCCTAGATTAGGCCTTTGGGGCGGCCAGTTCACCCAGCAATAAACAGTGGACTGTTCATCACTCTGTTCATTATGGGACTCAGCAGCCCAGGCGTGAGACTTTCAATGAACTAATTGTCAGAGTCTTACAATGCAGCGGACGACTGTGTTCAATGTCAGGCTGGGGAGAACGGGCATGAGAAAGGCCCGACGCCAGTGGGTACAATGGGAGTACTGGTTTACTCATAGTGTTGAACTGCGACAGACCTCGATTCAAACCAGCCCGGTGGCCAGTATATATATATCAGCATGTAGCTCATATAGGCCTATGAGTAAGGTTATCATTCTTTAGAAAGTTATGGTGCATCTGCTATGGGACAAAATCAGATTTTAAAATGGCAAAAACTATGATATTGAAATCAGAATAACAAAATCAAAATCTCGATCTGGCAAACACACATTTAACTCTTGAATCAAATAAATCAAGAGTTAAAAAGATGTGGCCCGGATTTTGATCTTTATGGAACCAAATGAGGGGGATTGACATAGAAATGACATGTATGGGGATAAAAAAAAAGTATGATAATCCCGGATAATAGCAGTAGACTTCATTTTCTCAGAGGCTGCGATTTTTTTTTTCCATAAAGTGTGACTGACATACCCGTTACTCACCTCTTTAGTAGGAAGGTGATCTCCTTATTCTCATTAAATCCCGTTTGACACTGAAACGCACGAAATAAAACAATCCAGGGTCCTCGACGGTTCGGGCAGCGTGTCCCCTCTAGTGCGGAGGTGCGGGGCAGAGTGGGTGAGGTTACGTCCTCGAGCAGGGGTCCTATTAAAGTTCCGCTCACCCGGCCGTCTGCCGGAATTCCGCGCGCGCCAGGCGCAGGTTCAGCTGTCGCCGTTTCTGGACGTTTCCCCATCACACGTCTGCTGCAGCTTCCAGTCTTTTTCGACTCAAAGCCACAGCTCTCAGCCGCATATGAGGTTGAGCATTGAGATGATTCTGAATCCACTCTGTGTAGACATTGTTCAGGTGTTTACAAATGTGTGAATCAAATGCCTACGTGATTTTACATCACGTAGGCCTGCACACATCTCTGGAGAGATGGGGTCTACTGTTTTGGAAAGGGACTTTAGCCATGGCAAACATTTCATTTGCCATTGGAAAGTGAAATCATCTTTTGTTTAATCCACATTACTATAAATAGCATAACAGTGCAAAATGATAACAAAAGCATTCATATCTCATATCTAGCGTGACCTGATGAACATCTAATTACTGATGAAGCCTTAATTACTCTTTAGGATAATGGTTCTACATTAATAGATCCATTAACAAATAACCATGCAAGTCTTCATCCAAACATCCCTCATGAGCGCTACTTTATATTAGGAAGTTGTGGCTTTAAGTGACGTATGTAAATAGACACCCCGATCAGAAGCGTTTGTCTGCTGTGATCGCTCCCAGCACAGCTGCTGTCCTTACATCCTGGAGAGACAGAACCGTGTTCCACCTCACCTCAACACCGGAGCTTCACTCTTACTTTTCTTTTAAGAACCTCCGAACCAGGGCTTGGATCATAAAGGCATCTGCAAAATTATTAAATGTAACGTCATAAAACCATATAGTGTGCCTTAACATCCAGTTTGGTCACTTAACATTTAAGGAGGGCACAATTAAAGAGGTGATATTATTATGCCAGCAGGTGTGAGTGTGATTAGCCATTACAAGTATGCAAATACACCTAGATGTATGATGGGTAGGATAAGCAACATTTGCTACAGTCAACTGGGTAGCCTGGTAGTTTGATCTATCCAGCGTACATCTAGTTGGACACGCCCACTTGTGATGTCACTAAAATACAGGAAAAGGCTGATTTTCGAGTAGGTTGTAATGGCTCATCACACTCACACCTGTTGGCATACCGTCACCTTAATGTTCCTACCATTGTACAGTTACATACCAAACCAACTAGAGACAGGGAAGTGCCACAGCAGGAATTAAGCATGACATACGTTAGTGTACAGTCCAAAAAACACCAACTTTGGATGACTTTTCTCACTTCCCCAGATGAATCTGTGTGTGTGTGTGTGTGTGTGGGGGGGGGGCGGGGGGGGGCGGTGCCCCCATGGTTCCTGTGTTCGGTATCCCACACACACCCAGAAGGAACAACAACAGGACCGCCTTAAATAGCCGCCACAGCTGTGGAGACCAATCAGGGCTGGGGGGACATCCAGCCTGACTCAGACCGCCCCCCCACAGGAGTCAGCTGCTGCCCCACGGCCCGACACTGCAGTGTCGATGGGGGGGGGGGCAGCCTTTGTTGTGCCAAGCTACAGTACTCCAATACCTCAAATATAATTCCCTTTATCTGCCTCTCTTTATCCCCAACCCTCACAACCA